>NW_027962916.1:0-210 GCF_054177405.1 Leptonychotes weddellii
AGATGAGACTGTTTATCACAGATTAGTGCTGGATTTTATGAAATGCTATTTCTGTGTCCTTTTTTTTTTAATCTTTTTATTGTTATGTTAATCCCCATACATCATTAGTTTTAGATGTAGTGTTCCATGATTCATTGTTTGTGCATAACACCCAGTGCTCCATGCAGAACGTGCCCTCCTCAATACCCATCACCAGGCTAACCCATCCTC
>NW_027962917.1:0-210 GCF_054177405.1 Leptonychotes weddellii
CATGAAGATAGAGCAAAAGACAATGAAAGACTCATGAGAAGGGAGGGTAATCAGAGAAGGAGAAGGGAGTTTTTGAGCCTGACTTTAAAAGAGGGAAGGAAATAGAACAAGTAGGAATGGAGTATACAGTCACTTAAAGAGAAATAAACAAATGGGAAATGAGTATTTCCTAAATAGACTTCCATACTTGGGGAAGAGCATCTATGTAGG
>NW_027962918.1:0-210 GCF_054177405.1 Leptonychotes weddellii
ACACGCACGCGCACGCACACACGCACACGCACACACACGCACTCACGCACTCACACACTCACGCACTCACGCACTCAGCAGTCCCTTCTCCTCCTAGCACCTAGCACAGTTTCTGGCACCAAGTGAGGGACTAATAAGCCCTTGCTGGGTGAATGTGCAAAGAAGATGCCCACAAATGTAGCCCCAAAAGACATGGGCCCCACACACTGA
>NW_027962919.1:0-210 GCF_054177405.1 Leptonychotes weddellii
ACTAAAAGACCCATAAATAAATAGTACAAATAGAATGTTCTTGAACAGAAAGACACAATATCATAAAGGTGTTGATTCTTTTTAGACTAACATAGAAATGTAACGTGTTCCCAATAAATATGTCAATAAAAGATCAAATGGAAAATAAGTAGGCAAGACTAGCAGGAAAAAATCCTCAAAATGAAGAGCTTTGAGGAAGGAGCAGTCTTA
>NW_027962920.1:0-210 GCF_054177405.1 Leptonychotes weddellii
TCTGTTCTCACGAGACCCACCTGCCCCATGCAGGGCAGCGCTTCTCCGCCTGCGCTCACTCTCCGCACACTAGACCCAGTACCACGTGCACAGCTGACCGTTCCTGCCTCAACACGGCCAGTTTCTCGTTGAGAAAAGTCTCCCATCAGGGCATGGAAAGGCAGACCAGATGTGGCCGTTCTAAAGGAATTAACAAATATAGCGTATGAA
>NW_027962921.1:0-210 GCF_054177405.1 Leptonychotes weddellii
TATGTGAACAAATAATACATTTCTAACACACTTGACCCATTGTCCATTTTGGAGTTTGCCTGTTATGGCACCTAGCATTACCCTAATTAATACCATGCTCAACAAACACAACTTCTTCCTCTCGCTTCCCCCACTTCTCGTCCCTCATGACCCAGCTCAAAATGTCAGCTCCCTGGTGAGACTTTCTCCAACCTCCTCAGGCAAAATTAA
>NW_027962922.1:0-210 GCF_054177405.1 Leptonychotes weddellii
AGCCTGGTGAGGGGGATTGAGGAGGGCACATTCTGCATGGAGCACTGGGTGTTATGCACAAACAATGAATCATGGAACACTACCTCGAAAACTAATGATGTAATGTATGGGGATTAACATAAGAATAAAAAAATTTTAAAAAACAATGTCTGTTTTGCTTAAACAGGTTAGAATGGGGTTTCTTTCACTGGAAAATGAAAGAATTCTGAC
>NW_027962923.1:0-1168 GCF_054177405.1 Leptonychotes weddellii
ATTAGAATCATAGAAATCTAGATCCAAATCTCACCACCATGGCTTATTAAATTTAAAATCTTGGGAATGTTAATCAACTTCCCAGAACTTCCAGTTTCATCACCAAAATAACAGAGGCAATGTGCTACCCCCAACACTGTGAAAATAATACGAACATTCTGGTACGTGCACAGTAAGTGTTAGTTCTCCAATCCTTTTCTTTCCCTCCTGGTTGTGGCCACATACACCCAAAAGAAGGACAAAATTACATCAGTCAGAGTAGAAAGCATTGTTCTCCTAAAGGTGCCAGTGCGTCAGTGAAGGCAGTCAACCATATCCTGTGTATTAAAATGGAAGAACATGTTTTCAGAATAAAAATGTCATTAATTTATGTTAAAAATTAACTGCTTCTAGCAAAATTAATCCAAGCTAATTGAATAGCCCTTGAAAAGCTGGTAAATCATCATGGCCATCACAGACTATTGATTTGGTTTCTACAAAGTTAAAAAGCAAATTATAGAAAGTTGTGATGAGAATCTTCTCCTTATCAACTGGAATAAAGGCTCATAAACGTCACCCACTAAATTCCAACAATCTAAAATTCAAAAGAAGAAAAATATCTTAAAATAACCCTAGGAGGGTGCGTTTTTATCAGGAAAATAACTTGCCTTAAATCTTCTGGGGAAAGAAGATATACATTTACTTTTATTTAGTACATTTTCCATTTTTGATATCAAAGTCTCCTTTTTTATTTGAATAAGTACAATCCCCACCAGAAAAAGTTTCTAAGGAAAACAATCATGCATTTGATTAAAGCACAATGTTGAGTACAATCTTCAGTGAATAGAGCACTCAATGAATGCACAGCAAATGACACAAAAAAAAAAGCAGTAAAAGCAATCACACCTTAACAACATGTTACAACAAGATGGTACATGAATGCATATGATTTTTTTTTTTTTAATCCACTCAGGGCAGGTAGAGTCAACATTGTGGATAAGGAGACTCAGAGAGGATGACTTGCCCAAAGTCACACTTCTTAAGTGGATTAGAAACCAAATCAGCTGATTCATCTGCCCACCTTCAAAGTCTTAGTGTTGGAACACCCCACGGAGGTTATTTGGTCTCAGTCTCTCTGGTGACACAGGAATCCTATCAGTAACATTCTTGACACATGGTTATTTGGTCT
>NW_027962924.1:0-210 GCF_054177405.1 Leptonychotes weddellii
AAAAGTCATTAAGGGGCGCCTGGGTGGCTCAGTTGGTTAAGCGACTGCCTTCGGCTCAGGTCATGATCCTGGAGTCCCGGGATCGAGTCCCGCATCGGGCTCCCTGCTCGGCGGGGAGTCTGCTTCTCCCTCTGACCCTCCTCCCTCTCATGCTCTCTGTCTCTCATTCTCTCTCTCTCAAATAAATAAATAAAATCTTAAAAAAAAAAA
>NW_027962925.1:0-210 GCF_054177405.1 Leptonychotes weddellii
CACCATGCAGGACCCTTGTGGTGGTGGAGCTGTGCTGTATCTTGACCGCATCATTGCCACTATCCTGGCTGTGATGTTGTAGTATAGTTTTGCAAGAGACGTTACCGCTGGGGAAACTGGGTAAAGGCTACACAAGATCTCTCTCTATTATTTCCTACAACTGCATGTACATTTACAATTACCTCAAAAAAAAAAAAAAGCTTAATTAAA
>NW_027962926.1:0-210 GCF_054177405.1 Leptonychotes weddellii
TCTGTGCCTCGGGCAAGTTGCTTAACCTCTAACTTAACCTCAGTTTCCACATCTTTAAATGGGGATGACAACAGTCTCTGCCTCAGAATGTTTTTGTGAGGATTAAAATGAAATTTTAGTATGCAGAGCACTCAGAACCCGGTCTGGCACATAGAAAACACTCCGAAAACATTGCCCATTATCACCTCGTGTTATGTTGTGTTAAATGAA
>NW_027962927.1:0-210 GCF_054177405.1 Leptonychotes weddellii
CCCTCAACTCTATGGTCAACTCATCTTCGACAAAGCAGGAAAGAATGTCCAATGGAACAAAGACAGTCTCTTCAACAAATGGTGTTGGGAAAATTGGATAGCCACATGCAGAAGAATGAAACTGGACCATTTCCTTACACCACACACAAAAATAGACTCCAAATGGTTGAAAGACCTCAATGTGAGACAGGAGTCCATCAAAATCCTAAA
>NW_027962928.1:0-210 GCF_054177405.1 Leptonychotes weddellii
AAAATGAAGCGCTTCCTAAATATTAGTTTATGCTCACCATAATAAATTAACCTTTAAAAACATCTGAGTAGGTTACTCAGGATTGATAATCTTTTAAGATAATTGTGAAACCAATCATCTGCATTAATCTCTGATTCAGCTGCTAAGAGTTTTTGCATTCATTGTTCCTGATAGCATATTTTGCTTTTTTTCATTAAGTTAAGTGAATGT
>NW_027962929.1:0-210 GCF_054177405.1 Leptonychotes weddellii
AAATAAAAAATAAAAAAAAAAGAAGTAAAAGTTAAAAATAAAGGCAGGGGCAAAGAAATACTTGGCTGACATGGAAAATTGAAAGCTAGAAAGATAAAATCAATACTAGACGAGATGGGATTTAAAGTTAAAACCTCTAACTAGGTTAAATAGTGTTTCTGTGTCATGATAAGAGATGTGATGTATTTTTTTAATGTGAACATCATAAAC
>NW_027962930.1:0-210 GCF_054177405.1 Leptonychotes weddellii
ACGATACTGAGCAATGAGTGAAAGCCAGCATGATGGACTTGTTTGTGATTTCAGAGTAGAGCTGTCAGTCCTCTAAATTGAGCATGATGTTTGATTAGAGTTAGGGTTGGGTTAGGGGTTAGGGTTAAGGGTTAGGGTTAGGGTAGGTGACCCTGTGACCCATGCAGCCCCACAGTCAGCATGTTGGAGCCAGGAACACACCCCCTGTGC
>NW_027962931.1:0-210 GCF_054177405.1 Leptonychotes weddellii
AAATGAGGTTCAATAGGATGGTATCTGTAGAAATAAATTTTATCAAGATATTTTGTGTGTAAAATCAACACAGTTTGGCAACTGATTCTGTTAGTTCATTCATAAATATTTGGGTATTTGCTGTGCATTTCTTTTTAAGATTTTATTTATTTATTTGACAGAGACAGAGACAGCGAGAGCAGGAACACAAGCAGGGGGAGTGGGAGAGGG
>NW_027962932.1:0-210 GCF_054177405.1 Leptonychotes weddellii
GGGTGAGAAAGGTAATTCGGATTAGGATGTTGGCACTGGAGATGGAAGGAAGTGAACAGAGTTGACAGGTAAAAACTGGAATTGACAGGACTTGCTGGCTGGCCGAAGATGGGGGGTAAGGGCGGGTTTTAGGATGAGCCCAGGGTTTTTGACTTGGGCAACTAGGTGAGGTGTGGTGCCCTATATTGGGGGTGAAGGCTAGCTGAGGAA
>NW_027962933.1:0-210 GCF_054177405.1 Leptonychotes weddellii
ATGAATAAATTAAAAAAAAAATTTACCACATACTGTATTTTTTCTAATTATTTTAAAATAAAAATTATTTATTTTCTTTAGACTGTCTTCATTCTCTGGCAATGCAAGTAATGCCTTTAGTATTATTTGTACCACATACACTAGACTAATTTTTAGTGTAATTTTATTTTAAGAATATTTGCAAATAGAAATTTCACATTAAAATTGAAT
>NW_027962934.1:0-12400 GCF_054177405.1 Leptonychotes weddellii
GAATCCATCAGGCCCTGGACTCTTGTTTTTTGGGAGGTTTTGGATCACTGCTTCAATCTCGTTACTGGTTATTGGCCTATTCAGGTTGTCAACTTCTTCCTGTTTCATTCTTGACAGTTTATACATTTTCAGAAGGCATCCATTTCTTCCAGGTTGCTTAATTTATTGGCATATAGTTGTTGATAATAATTTCTAATAATTGTTTCTATTTCCTTGGTGTTAGTCATAATCTCTCCCCTTTCATTCGTAATTTTATTAATTTCGGTCCTTTCTCTTTTCTTTTGGATAAGTCTGGCCAGTGGTTTATCGATCTTATTAATTCTTTCAAAGAACCAGCTTCTAGTTTCGTGGATCTGATCTACTGTGGGTCTGGTTTCTAATTCATTGATCTCTGCTCTAATCTTAATTATTTCTCTTCTAATGCGTGGCTTAGGAATCATTTGTTGCTTTTTCTCTAGTTCTTTAAGGTGTAAACTTAGCTGGTGAATTTGGGATTTTTCTATTTTTTTGAGTGAGGCTTGGATGGCTATGCATTTCCCCCTTAGGACCATCTTTGCAGTATCCCATAGGTTTTGGACTGATGTGTTTTAGTTCTCATTGGTTTCCATGAATTGTTTAAGTTCTTCTTTGATTTCCTGGTTGACCCAAACATTCTTGAGGAGAGTGGTCTTTAGCTTCCAAGTGTTTGAATTTCTTCAAAAGTTTTTCTCATGATTGAATTCCAGTTTTAGAGCATTATGATCTGAGAATATATGGGGAATAATCACAATCTTTCGGTATCAGTTGAGACATGATTTGTGACTCGGTATGTGGCCTATTCTGTAGAAAGTTCCATGTGCATTCGAGGCGACTGAGTATTCTGTTTTTTTAGGGTGGAATGTTCTGTATATATCTATGAGGTCCATCTGGTCCAGTGTGTCATTCAAAACTCTTGTTTCTTTGTTGATTTTCTGCTCAGATGATCTGTCTGTTGCTGAGAGTGGAGTTTTGAGGTCTCCTACAATTAATGTATTGTTATCAATATGACTATTTTGGTTAACAGTTGGTTTATGTAGATGGCTGCTCCCATGTTGGGGGCATAGATATTTACAGTGTTAGATCTTCTTGTGGGATAGACCCTTTAAGAATGATATAGTGTCTTTCTGTGTCTCTAACTACAGTCTTTAGTTTAAAATCTAATTTGTCTGATATAAGAATTGCTACCCCAGCTTTCTTTTGAGGTCCATTGGCATAGAAGATGTATCTCCATCCCTTCACTTTCAGTCTGGATGTATCTTTAGGTTCAAAATGAATCCCCTGGAGGCAGCATATGGATGGATCCTGTCTTTTTTATCCAATCTGTGACCCTGTGCCATTTTATGGGAGCATTTAGGCCATTCAGGTTGAGAGTGATTATTGAAAATATGAATTTATTGTCATCACGGTGCCTATGAAGACCTTGTTTCTGTAGATTGTCCCTGTAAATTTCTGTTGTATATCACTTTTGGGGTCTTTCTCCTTTTATAGAATCCCCCTAACTATTTCTTGCAGGGTCGGCTTAGTGGTCACATATTCTTTCAGTTTCTGCCGGTCTTGGAAGCTCTGCATCTCTCCATCCATTCTAAATGACAGCCTTGACAGATAAAGTATTCTTGGCTGCATGTTCTTCTCGTTTAGTACCCTGAATATGTCTTGCCAGGCTTTTCTGGCTTGCCAGGTCTCTGTGGATAGGTCTGACATTATTCTGATGTTCCTCCCTCTATACGTAAAGAATCTCTTCCTCCTAACTGCCCTTAAGATGGTTTCCTTGGGTCTAAGATTTGCGAGTTTTACTATTACATGCTGGGGCATTTGCCTGTTTTCCTTGATCTTGGGAAGGGTCCTCTCTGCCTCTAGAACACGAATGTTTGTTCCATTCCCCAGATTAGGGAAGTTCTCAGCTATGATTTGCTGAAATATATCTTCTAGTTCTCTCTCTCTCTCCAACCCCTCCGGGATTCCAATAATTCCGACATTCAAACATTTCATGGTGTCACTTATTTCTCTGATTCTGTTTTCATGGGTTTTGAGTTGTTTTTCTTGTTTTCATTTCTGCCCTTAGAGACTCTATGTTGCCATTAATCAATTTCTGCATTCTAGCTATTGTCTTTACAATTGCTAGCCTGTATTCCATCTCTGACATCTTGGTTATATCTGCATCCATTTGTAAATCTGCTACATAAGTCATAATCTCTGAGTCTTTCCTATTTTGGGGGTTCCTCCTCCTAGTCATTCTGTTGAGGGGTGGTTGAGGGAATGTATAGAGTCCAAATTATTGACCAGAACCCAAGCAAGATGCACCTGTTTTCTTGGGACCTTAGGGTTGCTGGCCTCTTGTTTTCCCAGCCTGTCTTCTGGGGGAGGGGCCTGCCGCACTGTTACTCAGGCAACCCTGTTTGGGCAGAGTTGCCCTGCCCCCTGTGGCGGGGGATGGGCTCAGTGAAAACCGGTTTTGGGGGGCTTTTGTTTTCTGGCGGCTTTCTGTGGTGGCTTTCCGCATCTCTTCCGAGAGTCAGAACAGCAAAGATCATTTCCAACCCTCTGCCTCAGAGCAGAGAGATGGCAGTCTGTTCTTCAGTGAGCTCTCCAGGTCACACTATCTCCATTTCTGTCTGTGCTGTTATAAACTGCAGCGTCCTTGGTTGTGCCCCCCTCAGCAGTGCTCCCAGTCCTTGCCTCCAGTTCAGGCACATCTCTGCCCTTTGTGCTTCTAAAACCACCAGCCACTCCTAGTTCGAACGTGCAGCTCTGCCACTCTGGGTTTCAGTCTAGGGGGCTGCCCTAAAGTCCTTTCCCCGTTGCTACCAGTCTGCGAGTCTGTGCCCTGTCCCCAGTGCAGGAGGCTTTTGCTCTCCTGTGTTATTTCACCTTTCTGGGTCCAGTGCTTATGGCAGCTCCCTCCCCCTTCCATTTATCTTCCAATATCTGCCCATGGAATCACGGCTCTCTGCTTCATACCTCAAAACCAACCGCCTGGGTTATTCTGTTTGTGGAGATCCAGATCTATCTTCTTACATCTCAGGCTGATTTTGTGGGTGTTGAGAGTGGTCTGGTAGATATCCAGGTCAATTCTGGGGACTGGTTGGAATAGGGTTCCCTACTCACCCGCCATCTTTTCCTAATCCCTTATAACAAAAGTTAAATAGTTCTGTTATGTAAATCTGAACAAGACATATATAAGAAATAAAATCTAGAGGTTAAAGTTTAATTATTTTATCCATTATACCTGTAGATTCAAAGTCTATGTTGTTTATACTTATTTCCCTATAGTTGATGTGAACCTGTATAAATAGACATACATATCCCCACAAGTGCCATAAATCCACGAAGACAACATTAGCTCTAACTAACTAGGGTGAAATGTACCCGACTGGCTGTCAGTTCTATTTGTAAGTTAGGATTCAGTTAACTCCCATTTTGGAATCTTCTAGGATGAACCAAATAAAAACTTCCCTGTAGGCAATTAAAGCTGAACTAGAAGTCTGTCTTTCAGTGGTCTTTGTTCTGGTATTTTCCTTCACATTCACTGCCTCTCTGTGTATTTTGACTTCACAGATATTCTTTCCAGTAAACTGTTCATGTCTGTGACTTCATTTGATGTCATTAATTTGTATCAACGCTTAGATGTATTCCTATACTCTTACAAAGTTAACTTTAGGCTTTGAATTTCCTTTTCATTATGTGAATTTGACTAAAGCAGAATTATCTTTCAAAGTCAAAGAGTTTTATTTAGAAAATTCCTTTGAAATTACTTCTTTATTATAGATTCTAGAATTGCCAGACTACAGCCATTCCTAGAATATAATTTCTAAGAGATTTCTTCCACTGAAGTGAATTATGGGTTACTGGCACATTTTTTTTTTCTTGCATGGTAAATAGAAAAAATAAAGAGGATTTTAACTTCAAATTTGACGAAAAATTGTTTGGTCTGGTGTCCTGAAATTCAATCTTCAATCAAGGGTACTTTGAGTAAAACAAAAATTGAGGATTATATTCCCTCCCTCATTTTTTCAGGCTCTTGAATATGGTTTTTCTTTTGAAATATTATGAGACTCTACTTTCTGGATAATGCTTACCATGAAAATTTAAAACTCAAATGGTATATCCAAGATAAAAATGAAGGCAACAACTCAATAACAGGCTGTCAGAAATTTAAATTTTATGATTTTATGAGAGTACTTATAAAAATCAACCATGAAGCTATCTGAACTACACATACAAGACAAGCCTGAGAAAAAATGTCTTTCAGTAGATCTTTTGATCTACAAGTTTTAGGTCACACTTTTTCTATGCTCATAGATGTTAGGTATACTTGAAAGATTGGCTTCAAAATGGATAGTCATTACTAATATGGAAAGCCAAGGCCACGATAGGCAGTAGGTTTATCTTGTGACTAGTACAACCTATGCCAGTCACCTGACTTTACTTAGTCTCTATTTTTTCATCAGGAAAATGGGTACAATATTTATAAGTGTGATGGCAAGGTAAATGTAACACATGTGCAAGTGTCATGAGAGCAAAATCCCAGCTACTGCCATTGATGAGATGAAGAAGGGAGAAATGGAATGATAAACAGCAGAATGACAGAAGTTATCATGGAATACATACCTATAAGTTATTTTAAAAAAAAGCATAGGGTAAAATAGTTAAGGGGGAGTCTTTAAGGTGATGATTTCAAAAGAAATTAATATCTTTTTGGTCTAAACAACAACCACAATAACAAGAAAACTAGAGGACACAAAATATTGGTTTTGTGGTGAAGAAGATGGTAACACCAGGTAGGGAACAGTATTATAATAGGAAATCATCAATGATTTAAAGTTTAACAATAAAGGTACATTCCAGCAAAAAGCAGATAGGAGGCTTTGATTTTCTTGAAAGTAGCAGTATCCACTACATTTAGTTGGTCTTCACATAACCAAACATAATGGTTTGCTGGGAAATTTCTTTTTTAACACTGAAAGTCCCACATCCCAACAAATTCCTCAGTCCCAGTCAAAATGGGCCTGGGTCTGCCTATTTGGTATCCATGACATTGTCTATGAGTTTGTTAAGATATACAATGAGGAATGGAAGTTAATATGGCTTTCCATTTTCATATTTAAAACTGTAATTTTATTCTTTGACATGCATATTCTCTGGTAATTAAATGTATAATTTTGTATTAAAAGTGTTTCCTGAGTAAGTGGGCACAGTACATCTTATGATCTATACTGGATGTTTCCAGAAGCACTGGGAGGGGATCATACCATACAAAAGTGATGTACAAACAGTGATCTCAAGTTGGTGGAGAAGGATGTTAATAATAAAATGGTATTCTCAGATAAAAAGATATCAAAGTACTCTGTAAATATTAGAAACTAAACACAAGATATTTATATGCTGTCTATTTTTGAGTATGCAAGATCCTATATTGGGGGATGCAGTCTCTCCTTTAAATACTTGGAGCTGAGAAGTTCATAGTACAGTTTATCTCTTGGAGGAAGAAGGAGTATATTGATGAGATACAAACTGGCTATTCACTAAGAAGCTAATGCATAAATTAGTGCTGAAGTGGTGGGTTATAGGGTAATATATCTGAACCCAGAGGCTGAATGTGGAACAGAAATGTTTTTTGTCACTATTCCCTTTCTTTTTTATTTTACTTTATTTTATTTTATATTTCAAGATTTTATTTAAATTCAAGTTAGTTAACATATAGTGTATTATCAGTTTCAGGGATAGAATTTAGTGGGTTCCCCTTTCTCTGCATCCTTACCAACATCTGTTCTTTCCTGAGTTGTTAAATTTAGCCATTCTGACCATTGTGAAGTGATATCTCATTGTGGTTTGAATTTGCATTTCCCTCATGATGAGTGATGTCGAGCATTTTTTCATGTGTCTGCAAGCCCTTTGTATGTCTTATTTGGAGAAATGTCTGTTCATCTCTTCTGCCCATTTCTTAACTGGATTTTTTACTGTGTGGGATTGTTTGCTAAATTCTTTATAGATTTTGGATGCTAGCCCTTTATCCAATATGCCATTTGCAAATATCTTCTCCCATTCCAGTGGTTGCCTTTGAGTTTTGTTGATGGTTTCTTTTGCTGTGCAGAAGCTTTTTATCCTGATGAAGTCCCAATAGTTCATTTTTGCTTTTGTTTCACTTGCCTCTGGAGACGTGTTTAGTAAGAAGTTGCTGCAGCTGAGGTCAAAAAAGTTGTTGCCTGTGTTCTCCTCTAGGATTTTGATGGATTTCTGTCTCACATTTAGGTCTTTCATCCATTTTGAATTTATTTTTGTGTATGGTGTAAGAAAGTGGTCCACTTTCATTCTTCTGCATGTGGCTGTCCAATTTTCCCAATACCATTTGTTGAAGAGACTGTCTGTTTTCCACTGGATATCCTTTTCTGCTTTGTTGATTTCTGGATTCTCTATTCTGTTCCATTGATCTATGTGTCTGTTTTGTGCCAGTACCATACTGTCTTGATGATTACAGCTTTGTAATATAGCTTGAAGTCTGGAATTGTGCTGCTTCCAGCTTTGGTTTTCTTTTTCAAGGTTGCTTTGGCTATGTGGGGTCTTTTATGGCTCCATAGAAATTTTAGAATTGCTTGTTCTAACTCTGTGAAAAATTCTGGTGTTATTTTGATCAGGATTGTGTTGAATGTGTAGATAGCTTTGGGTAGTATAGACATTTTAGACATTTTAACAATATTTGTTCTTCCAATCCATGAACATGGAATATTTTTCCATTTCTTTGTGTCTTCCTCAATTTCCTTCATAAGTGTTGTATAGTTTTCAGAGTACAGATCCTTTACTTCTTTGGCTAGGTTTATTCCTAGGTATCTTATGGTTTTTGGTGCAATTATAAATGGGATCAATTCCTTGATTTCTCTTTCTGCTGCTTCATGATTGATGTATAGAAATGCAACAGACTTCTGCACATTGATTTTATATCCTGTGAGTTTGCTGAATTCCTGTATCAGTTCTAACAATTTTTTGGTGGAGTCTCTTGGGTTTGTGCACAGAGTATCATGTTGACTTTTTCCTTGCAGATTTGGATGCCTTTTTTAAAATTGTCTGATTGATGAAGCTAGGACTTTCTGTACTGTTGAACAGTGGTGGTGAGAGTGGAAATCCCTTTCATGTTCCTGAACTTAGGGGAAAAGCTCTCAGTTTTTCCCCATTGAGGATGAAATTAGCTGTGGGTCTTTCATATATGGCCTTTATCATGTTGAAGTATGTTCCCTGTATCCCTGCTTTATTGGGAGTTTTTATCAAGAAAGGATTCTCTATTTTGCCAAATGCTTTTTCTGTATCGATTGAGAGGATCATATAGTTCTTATCCTTACTTTTATTAATGTGGTGTATAATGTTGATTGATTTGCAGATATTCAACCATGCTGCAGCCCAGGAATCTATTGTCTGCTGTAAAAAAAAAGTGTTCAGAATTGGGGAAGATGGTAGCAGAGTAGGAGGTCCCTAGGCTCAACTTGTTCCATGAATACAACTAGATAACTATCAAATCATCCTAAATATTCCAGAAATTGACATGGAGACTGGCAGAATAAACTCCACAACTAAAGGTAGAGAGGAGGCCACATAGAAGAAGGTAGGAAGTGTGAAGACACGGTTTAAGAGAGAAACTGATCAAGACTGCTGTGGTGGGGAGGGGGCTACAGTCATGGAGAAGGCTAAGAGACATGCTGACACAGGGGAGTACATGAGGAAAACAAATTCCCATAACAACTAGCTTGGAAATTGAGAGAGGCCAAATTTTGTGACTTTTGGCAACCACAAGGGCTAAAAGCCTAAAGTTTTAAAGCCCAGTGGGCTTGGCTGGGATAGAGCCTGGAGGACATTATTCTGCTCTGGAGAGAAGGCAGGCAAAAAACCCATGGACATACAGCATGGAAACAGCAATCTGAAGAGCATGTGGGGCATACAGAAAGGAGGATATTTGCTCGTCTCAGAGCACGTCCCAAGGGGCAGCATTCATGGAGAGACTCCTCCAAGAACAAAGGAACTAACAAATGTTAGCACCATTTCCCTCCCCTGTCCAACAGCATAAGCATGGGCCACTTGCCACCTAACTTGCTTAAACCAAGCCCTGCCCCCACTGTCCCCAGGTGGAGCTGCCCTTCCCAGTCATGCTTGCCTCAGTCCCCAGCATGGTGAACCCCTTGCCCAGAATAGCTCAAACTCCTTCTAACACCATGTTTCCTGATGTGGGAGTTTGCAGAGCCTCAGTTCTGGCACTGTAGTGACAGGTCTCATTTCACAAACAGACCAGAGCACACCTAGTTAAAGGAACCAGGACCAAACACTGCCCAAAAAAGGCAAACAGAGGCTCTGCAGGTGACTGGCCTGAAGGATAAAGTGGCCAGGACACAATAACTGAGCACACACAACAAACATTGGAAACACTCCTGGAAGTTCCAGGCCCTGGGGAACAGGGGACAAAGCACAGCAGGGTGCTACAGGACCTCTTCTTCATACGTCCATTACCTTCAAGAAGAGAAGATGTAGCTGACTTTCTTAACACAGAGAAACAGGCACAGAGACTTAGAAAAATGACAAGATGTAGAAATTTATCCCAATTGAAAGAACAGGACAAGATCACAGCCAGAGATCTGAGTGAAACAGACATAAGTAACATGGCTGATAGAGAATTTAAAGCAAAGATCATAAAGATACACACTGGACTTGAGAAGAGAGTGTGAGACATGAGTGAGACCCTTAATACAGAGGTAAGGAATAACATAGCAGAGATAAATGGTACAATAAATCAATGAGAAACACACTTGATGGAATGAACATCAGGATGGAAGAAGCAGAGGAATGAATTAAAGACCTAGAACACAGAGTATGGAAAGTAATCAAGCTGAATGAAAGAGAAAAAAGAATTATGCAAAATGAGGATAGATTTAGGGAACTCAGTGACCCCATCAAATGTAATAACATTTGTTTTATTGGTATCCCAGAAGAAGAAGAGATAATAAAAGGGGCAGAAAATTCATTTGAAGAAATAATAGCTGAAGAATTCCCTAATCTGGGGAAGGAAACAGACATCCAGATCTAGAAGGCACAGAGAACTCCCATCAAAATCAGCAAAAGCGGGCCCACAAGAAGACATATTGCAATTAAATTGGCAAAATATAGTGATAAAGGAAAGAAATTTAAAATCAGGAAGACAATAGAAAACAGTTAACTTACAAAGGAAAACTCATAAGGGTAACTGAGATTTTTCAACAGAAACTTTGCACGACAGAAGGGGGTGGCATGATATATTCAATGTTCTGAATGGGAAAAATCTGTAGCCAAGAATAGTCTATCTAGCAAGGCAATCATTAAGAATAGAAGAGAGAGAGAGAGTTTCCCAGTCAAACAAAAACTAAAGGAGTTTGTGACCACTAAACCAGCTCTGCAAGAAATATTAAAAGGGACTCTTTAAGTGAAAGAAGCCCCCAAAAGTGACAGTGTAAAGGTAGGAAACACAAAAGCAGTAAAAATGAATATTTCTGTAAAAAAATCAGTCAGGACAATGATAAAATAAAAGGATGCAAAACATAACAACATATACCTGAAACATGGGGAAGAAAGGAGTAAATAATGGGTTAAAACTTAAACGACTTTCGACTTACTATAGACTGCTATCTGCAGAAGATGTTATATACCAACATAATGGTAAAAATATATCAAAAATAACTAATAAATATCAAAGAATAACAAGAAAGAAATTCCAAACTAAAGAAAATCGGCAAACCACGAAAGAGAGAAAAACAAGGATCAGACAAAATCTTCAGAAATAACCACAGAACAAATAATAAAATGAAAATAAGTACATATCTATAAATAAATAGTTTGAATGTAAATATAATAAGCACTCCAATAAAAAGATACTGGGTGACAGAATGGATAAAACAACAAGACCCATCTATATGTTGCTTACAAGAGACACAAGTTAGACCTAAAGAGACCTGCAGATTGAAAATGAGGGGATCAAGAAACATCTGTCACGCAAATAAATGTCAAAAGAAAGCCAGAATAGCAATACTTGTATCAGATAAAATAGACTTTAAAACAAAGACTATAACAAGACACAAAGAAGGGCACTATATAATAATAAAGGGGGCAATCCAACAAGAAGATACAACAATTGTAAATATTTATGTGCACAACATAAATACATAAAATACTTAAAATAATACATAATATATAAACACATAAAACAGTTAATAACAAACATAAAGGAACAAATTGATAATAATACAATAATTGTAGGAGACTTTAACACCCCACCTACATCAAGGTACCAATCATCTAAGCAGAAAATTAACAAGGAAACAAATGGCTTTGAATGACACACTGGATCAGATGGATTTAACAGATATATTCAGAACATTCCATCCTAAAATAGCAGAGTACATATTCTTTTCAAGTGCATATGGAACATTCTCTAGAATAGGTCATATATTAGGCTAAAAAATAAGCCTAAACAAATTCAAGATTGAAGTCATTCCATCCATCTTTTCTGACCACAATACTATTAAACTAGAAGTCAACCATAAGAAAAAAATCTGAAAGACCACAAACATATGGAGTTTAAACAACAAGTTACTAAACAATGAATGGGTCACCCAGGAAATAAAAAGAGAGATAAAAAGTACATGGAGACATATGAAAATGAAAAATCAACAATCCAAAACCTTTGGGATGCAGCAAAAGTGGTTCTAAGAGGGAAGTATATAGCAATACAGGCCTACCTCAAGAAGCAAGAAAAATCTCAAATAAACAACCTAACCTTACACCAAAAGGAGCTAGAAAAAGAACAACAAATAAAACCTAAAATCAGTAGAAGGAAGGAAATAGGATTAGAACAGAAGTAAATGATATAGAAACTAAAGAAACAAAGGACAGATCAATGAAACCAGGAGGTAGTACTTTGAAAGAGTCAATAAAATTGATAAACCTCCTGCCAGACTTATCACAAAAAAAGAGGAAAGATTCAAATAAATAAAATAACAATGAGAGAGGAGAAATAACCAACACAACAGAAATACTAACAATTATAAGAGAATATTATGAAAAAATATATGCCAACAAACTGGAAAACCTGGAAGAAATTGATTAATTTCTAGGAACATATAAACTACCAAAACTGAAACAGGAAGAAATAGAAATTTGAACAGACTGATTACTAGCAAGAAAATTGAATCAGTAGTCAAAAAACACCCAACAAACAAAAGTCCAGCACCAGATGGCCTCACAGGTGAATTCTACTAAACATTTAAAAAGAGGCAATACTTATTCTCAAACTATTCCCAAAAGTAGAAAAGGAAGGAAAACTTCCAAATTCATTCTATGAAGCCAGCATTACCCTGATATCAAAACCAGATAAAGATTCTACTGAAAAGGGGAAGTACAGACCAATATCTCTGATGAACAGAGATACAAAAATCCTCAACAAAATACTAGCAAACCAAATCCAACAATATATATATAAAAAGTAATTCACTATGATCAGGGTGCCTGGGTGGCCCAGTCAGTTAAGCATCTGACTCTTGATTTCAGCTCAGGTTGTGATCTTGGGGTCTTGAGATCAAGTGCCTCATCGGGCTCCACACTCAGCATGAAGTCAGCTGGAGATTCTCTCTCCCTCTCCCTCTACCCCTCCCCCCACTCCTGCACACACACTGTCTCTAAATAAACAGATAAATAAAATAATTTAAAAAATCATTCACCATGATCAAGTAGGGTTGATTCCTGTGTTGCAAGGGTGGTTCAATATTCACAAATCAATCAATGTGCTACATCACGTCAATAAGAGAAAGTATAAGAACCATATGAACATTTCATCCACCACAACCAGTTGGGGTTTATCCCTGGGATGCAAAGGTGGTTCAACATTCGCAAATCAAACAATGTGATAGAAGACATTAATAAGAGGAGAGCAAAGAATCAAATGATCCTCTCAATTGATGCAGAAAAAGCATTTGACAAAATACAACATCCTTTCCTGATTAAAACTCTTCAGAGTATAGGGATAGAGGGAACATTCCTCAAGTTCATAAAATCCATCTATGAAAAACCCACAGCGAATATCATCCTCAATGGGGAAAAGCTGAGAGCCTTTCCCTTAAGATCAGGAACACGTCAAGGATGTCCACTCTTGCCACTATTGTTCAACATAGTACTAGAAGTCCTAGCAACAGCAATCAGACAACAAAAAGAAATAAAAAGTATTCAAATTGGCAAAGAAGAAGTCAAACTCTCTATCTTCGCAGATGACATGATACTTTATGTAGAAAACCCAAAAGACTCCACCCCCAAATTACTAGAACTCACATAGCAATTCAGTAATGTGGCAGGATACAATATCAATGCACAGAAATCAGTTGAT
>NW_027962935.1:0-1168 GCF_054177405.1 Leptonychotes weddellii
ATTAGAATCATAGAAATCTAGATCCAAATCTCACCACCATGGCTTATTAAATTTAAAATCTTGGGAATGTTAATCAACTTCCCAGAACTTCCAGTTTCATCACCAAAATAACAGAGGCAATGTGCTACCCCCAGCACTGTGAAAATAATACGAACATTCTGGTACGTGCACAGTAAGTGTTAGTTCTCCAATCCTTTTCTTTCCCTCCTGGTTGTGGCCACATACACCCAAAAGAAGGACAAAATTACATCAGTCAGAGTAGAAAGCATTGTTCTCCTAAAGGTGCCAGTGCGTCAGTGAAGGCAGTCAACCATATCCTGTGTATTAAAATGGAAGAACATGTTTTCAGAATAAAAATGTCATTAATTTATGTTAAAAATTAACTGCTTCTAGCAAAATTAATCCAAGCTAATTGAATAGCCCTTGAAAAGCTGGTAAATCATCATGGCCATCACAGACTATTGATTTGGTTTCTACAAAGTTAAAAAGCAAATTATAGAAAGTTGTGATGAGAATCTTCTCCTTATCAACTGGAATAAAGGCTCATAAACATCACCCACTAAATTCCAACAATCTAAAATTCAAAAGAAGAAAAATATCTTAAAATAACCCTAGGAGGGTGCGTTTTTATCAGGAAAATAACTTGCCTTAAATCTTCTGGGGAAAGAAGATATACATTTACTTTTATTTAGTACATTTTCCATTTTTGATATCAAAGTCTCCTTTTTTATTTGAATAAGTACAATCCCCACCAGAAAAAGTTTCTAAGGAAAACAATCATGCATTTGATTAAAGCACAATGTTGAGTACAATCTTCAGTGAATAGAGCACTCAATGAATGCACAGCAAATGACACAAAAAAAAAAGCAGTAAAAGCAATCACACCTTAACAACATGTTACAACAAGATGGTACATGAATTCATATGATTTTTTTTTTTTTAATCCACTCAGGGCAGGTAGAGTCAACGTTGTGGATAAGGAGACTCAGAGAGGATGACTTGCCCAAAGTCACACTTCTTAAGTGGATTAGAAACCAAATCAGCTGATTCATCTGCCCACCTTCAAAGTCTTAGTGTTGGAACACCCCACGGAGGTTATTTGGTCTCAGTCTCTCTGGTGACACAGGAATCCTATCAGTAACATTCTTGACACATGGTTATTTGGTCT
>NW_027962936.1:0-210 GCF_054177405.1 Leptonychotes weddellii
ATTACTTCCCAGTTCCCTTTCACCCCCCCTGGGAGTATACTGATTAAAGTGCCTTGTTCCAAGGCATTTGCCCTGGAGTGAGGGGGACACAGAGCCTTGACTGGCATCTTCTGAGCAACCCCGAGTCCTTGCTTGATCCATGTCATCCTCATGTCTTCCCAGGGAGCAAGGAATAGGGTAAGTATTATTTCCACTTTGCGTGACACACCA
>NW_027962937.1:0-210 GCF_054177405.1 Leptonychotes weddellii
TCCTAGTTTTTTTATGACTATAATTACCTTAGATCTAAAGTGATGCTATTTTCCTAGTTTTTTGACATGGAAAGTTAAATTAATGCATCTTCAATCTTTTCCTTTTTTTTTTTTTTAACATAGGCATATAAGACTACATTTTCCTTAGAACACTGCTTTAGTTGAATACTATGTAACTTAATATACTGTCATTATTTGCATTTCAGTTCA
>NW_027962938.1:0-210 GCF_054177405.1 Leptonychotes weddellii
ACCAGGGGTGTGGGGTCCCCAGGGAGGGAGAGAGACGGAGAGAGACAGGGGACGGGGAAGGGAGAGACTCAGAGGACAGACAGACTCAGTTCAGAGCAAGGGCTGGACAGCCCCTCACCTGCCCTTCCTCTCTCTAGGACAGCTCCCCTACACACCCTCCCTCTCAGTGCAGCCGGGACCCACGGTGACCTCAGGAGAGAATGTGACTCT
>NW_027962939.1:0-210 GCF_054177405.1 Leptonychotes weddellii
GTGGGTCCAGCTGTCCTCATGTTCAGTCTCACTGGCAAAAGCCTGACCTCTCTTGGATTTAAGGTGCAGTCGACCCTTGAACAACATGTGTTTGAGCTGTGCAGGTACACTTAAGAGGTGCTTATTTTGATAAATACAGTATAGTACTGTAAACGTATTTTCTCATGATTTTTTAAAAGATTATTTCAGAGAAGGGGAGCGGCAGAGGGA
>NW_027962940.1:0-210 GCF_054177405.1 Leptonychotes weddellii
TGTGTGGTTACGGGTTTATCTCCTTGATATTTCCCTGACTTTGGAGAGAGAAGGGGAGGAAAATGTATGTGACAGATCTGCTACCTCGAACCGAAAAGCCTCAAGATTTTTTTTTAAATAAAAAGACTTCGTAAATAACAAAGAGTTACATTACAAAACATAACACACTCTCATTTAAATTGCTTTTATTTTCTGATTCATAGGTGGAAA
>NW_027962941.1:0-210 GCF_054177405.1 Leptonychotes weddellii
AAGTGGGATTCGAAGTTTTCCTATTTGCCTTGTATCTTGGCTTTGGCTCTGCCCTTTCAGGCCCCTTCGTCCCTCACAGGGCAGATCTCGGTGGGTTAGCTTCAACTTCCGACGCCTTAACAAATCTCCTACAATCTCTTGCTTACTTTCTTTTCCTCTGTTTCACCTTCTGTTTCTTCCAGGCTTCTTTGTCACTGTGAGTCTTCTGCT
>NW_027962942.1:0-210 GCF_054177405.1 Leptonychotes weddellii
CCACCTCGAGCGGAGCTTGAGCAGATTTGGGCACAGATAGAGCTGACCCCAGGAAACAGGGGTGAGGGGTGGAGAAGGTGAGGCCAATAAAAAGAAAAAAACAGTTAAAGAGTGTGTTATCCAGAGGACTATTACAGGAGTGGGGCTTGACTCCCCCAGGCCTTCTGGGCTGGGTAGAGAACACCTCCCAGAATCAGCCCTCTGGAAAGC
>NW_027962943.1:0-210 GCF_054177405.1 Leptonychotes weddellii
CCAGAGAGTCCAAATCTCCATACACTTCTGGAACCCTTTTCTCACATTCTATATGCAATCTGCAGGAAATCTTGTTGCTTTACCCTCAAGGATCATCTGGATTGTCACCACCTCTGACCTTTCCCACTGTGGCGAGCGCACACCATCTGAATAATTCCCCGTTTCAACCCTTGCTGTCCTACTGCCTCTTCCCAAAGACGAGCCAGAAAG
>NW_027962944.1:0-210 GCF_054177405.1 Leptonychotes weddellii
ACTGCTACCTCCTAGGGATGATTTCAAAAACTAACAAATAATGTGATTAAACACTGTAAACCAGAAGCATAGTTCTCTTTCTCTCTCAAAGCTTCCAGTCAATGGGTTGGAAAACAGTTCCTTTCATAGCTGGAAGCCATCAACTTTGGTGATCCTTTGAATTCCCATTGTTGACTAATGGGCCCCATCCTACTTTACATCCATGATCCT
>NW_027962945.1:0-210 GCF_054177405.1 Leptonychotes weddellii
ATAGTTTTAGAAAGGGGCTGCTCACCAGAACTTCCAAGGGGTGATTAGAGAATTGCAACCTCCAGGGAGGGGAGAGGGGCTACAGATTGATGGTCAATAAGGATGAATGATTAATCAATCATGTCTGTTTAATCAAACCCCCATAAAAACTCCTTAAACAATGGGATTCAGAGACTTTCCCAGCTGGTGAACACATGGCGGTGCTAGGAG
>NW_027962946.1:0-1168 GCF_054177405.1 Leptonychotes weddellii
TTTTTTTTCCCCATTGGATATTCTTTCCTGCTTTGTCCAATACTAGTTGACTGTATACTGGTAGGTCCATTTCTGGGTTGCGCATTCTGTTCCATTGATCAATGTGTCTGTTTTTGTGCAGTACCATACTGTCTTGATGACTACAGATTTGGAATAAAGCTTAAAGTCTGGAATCATGATCCCTGAAGCTTTGCTTTTCTTTTTCAAGATTACTTTGGTTCTGGTTCCACACAATTTTAGTAATATTTGTTCTAGCTCCATGGAAACTACTGGTGGTATTTTGATAGAGATTTAATTAAATGTATAGATTGATTTAGGTAGTTTAGACATTTTACCAATATTTGTTCTTCCAATCCATGAGCATGGAATGTTTATTTCTTTGTATCATCTTCGATTTCTTTCTTATGCGTTCTACAGTTTTCAGAGTACAAATCTTTTACTTCTTTGTATAGGTTTATTCCTAAGTATCTTAGGTTTTTGGTGCAATTTTAAATGACATTTGTTCATTGATTTATTTTTCTGCTGCTTCATTATTGGTGTATATAAATGCAAGAGATTTTTGTACATTGATTTTATATCTTGTGACATTGCTGAATTCATGTATTAGATCTAGCAATATCTGGAGTCTTTCAGGCTTCCACATAGAGTATCATGTCTGCAAATAGTGAAAGTCTGACTTCTTCTTTGTCAATTAGGATGTTTTTTATTTCTTTGTGCTGTCTCATTGCTGAGGCTAAGACATCTAGTACTATGTTAGATAGTAACTGTCCAGGTGGATATTCCTGTCTTGAGAGGGAAAGCTCCCAGCTTTTCCCCATTGAGGATGTTACTACCTCTGGGTCTTTTGTACATGGCCTTTATGGTGTTGAGTATGTTCCATCTAGACCTACTTTGTTGAGGGTTTTTATTAAGAATGGATGTTATATTTTTTTCAAATGCTTTTTCTGCATCTATTGAGAGGATCATATGGTTCTTATCCTTCTTTTATCTATGTTGTATATCATGTTGATTGATTTGTGAGTATTGAAACACACCTGCAGCCCAGAATAAATCCCACTTAACTGTGGTGAATAATTCTTTTAAAGTGTTGTTGGATTTGATTTGCTAGTATGTTGTTAAGCATTTTTGCATTCATGTTCATCAGGCATATTGGACTATAATTCTCTTT
>NW_027962947.1:0-210 GCF_054177405.1 Leptonychotes weddellii
AATCACTTGACGTCATTAAGCATTGCAATTTTGAGGCCACACTTTTGGTTGTGAAATGGTTCTCAATGTAATTTTAATAGGCGTTTCATGGTTAAGAGTGTATTAGTTTGTAGGGCTACCATAACAAAATACTGCACACTGGGTGGCTTAACCACTAGAAATGTATTCTTTGATGATTTAGAGGGTGAGAAGTCTGAGACGGAGGTGCAG
>NW_027962948.1:0-210 GCF_054177405.1 Leptonychotes weddellii
CTCAACCACCGCTAAAGGGATAATTTATTTTCTTTTGGCTTCTCTTGCTTAAGGTTTCCATGACAGGAGACTCCAGATTAAATATGGGAAAAGCTATATGTAGCAAGAGAGTAGCCCTGAAATCAAACCAGAACCAATAATAGAAATTTTAATCAATTATTATTGAAGCAGAGTATAAAGGGGAAGAAACTGTGAGATTGGGTCAGATAA
>NW_027962949.1:0-210 GCF_054177405.1 Leptonychotes weddellii
ATTACTTCCCAGTTCCCTTTCACCCCCCCTGGGAGTATACTGATTAAAGTGCCTTGTTCCAAGGCATTTGCCCTGGAGTGAGGGGGACACAGAGCCTTGACTGGCATCTTCTGAGCAACCCCGAGTCCTTGCTTGATCCATGTCATCCTCATGTCTTCCCAGGGAGCAAGGAATAGGGTAAGTATTATTTCCACTTTGCAAGGAGGGGAA
>NW_027962950.1:0-210 GCF_054177405.1 Leptonychotes weddellii
AGTATCTTTACATTTTTAAAAAACAAAACAAAAATTCACATAATTGTCTGAAGGCCATGGGAAAAATACTAAACTGGATAAGCACTAAACTGTTAGTATCAGTTACCTGTAGGGTATGGGAATAGAGCAGGAAAATAATTGACTTTTTCTTGAAATACTTTTGTATTGTTTCATTCACTAAAATGTGTACCTAATGATCCAGTAATTACA
>NW_027962951.1:0-210 GCF_054177405.1 Leptonychotes weddellii
ATAAAAATGTCGAAAAACTTTCAATGTTAAAGCTGATGACATTGACAAGATTGAGTGATCATAAGGTTTGAGTGCCTAGATACGTGGTTTTGTACAATGGAGAACGACGTGTATTCATGATGTTTTGTAAAGCTAAAAGCACTTTCTTTGATGATTAGTTGTTTGCAGTACAGGTCATCAAAGAAAGACATTGTCATGAATGTTTTTCTA
>NW_027962952.1:0-210 GCF_054177405.1 Leptonychotes weddellii
AAGTTATCTACAAAGGGATTACAGCTAAATTAACAAACAAAAAGGGCCAAAATATAATTCAACAGTGACTTCGAAGTGCCAGGAAAAATATATATCAACTTAGAGTTCTGTACCTTGCAGAACTATTATTAACAAATAAGGCTGACTAAAGATATTTCCAGGTCAAGACTAAAACAACCTCTAAAATATGTGCTTCAGGGGCACCTGGGT
>NW_027962953.1:0-210 GCF_054177405.1 Leptonychotes weddellii
AGGCACTGCGGGGCTGGTGGCTGCATGTGTCCCCGTGGAACCTTTGCACCTGGTGCAGCTCCGTATTCCCCTGAGGTACTGCGAGCTGGTGGCTGCATGTGTCCCTGTGGAACCTTTGCAGCTGGTGCAGCTCCATATTCCTCTGAGGCATGCACGGCTGGTGGCTGCATCTTGTCTGTATTTCTCCGTAAAAGAGCTTAGTGCTCAGGG
>NW_027962954.1:0-210 GCF_054177405.1 Leptonychotes weddellii
CCTCAACTCCCCTTTACAGTGACCCCTCCCCAGTTACCCTTTGCCTGTCCTGAGGGTCACTGCGCTGCCCTAAGTGGGGAAGAGATTGTTCACATTTCTTGAGGGGGGGTCTCTATATATAATTGTGGTAAAGGGGCGCCTGGGTGGCTCAGTCGTTAAGCGTCTGCCTTCGGCTCAGGTCATGATCCCGGGGTCCTGGTATCAAGCCCC
>NW_027962955.1:0-210 GCF_054177405.1 Leptonychotes weddellii
ATAGTTTTAGAAAGGGGCTGCTCACCAGAACTTCCAAGGGGTGATTAGAGAATTGCAACCTCCAGGGAGGGGAGAGGGGCTACAGATTGATGGTCAATAAGGATGAATGATTAATCAATCATGTCTGTTTAATCAAACCCCCATAAAAACTCCTTAAACAATGGGATTCAGAGACTTTCCCAGCTGGTGAACACATGGCAGTGCTAGGAG
>NW_027962956.1:0-210 GCF_054177405.1 Leptonychotes weddellii
AGCAGGGGCACCTGGGTGGCTCAGTCAGTTAAGAGTTTGCCTTCAGCTCAGGTCATGATCCCAGGGTCCCGGGATCACATTGGGCTCCCTGCTCAGTGGGGAGTCTGCTTCTCCCTTTCCCTCTGCCCCTCCCCCCACCTCGTGCTCTCTCTAGCTTGCACTCACTCTCTCAATAAATAAAATCTTTAAAAAAAAAAAAACCTTACAGCT
>NW_027962957.1:0-1168 GCF_054177405.1 Leptonychotes weddellii
TGACCAAGTAAAGAATACATTTTTGTTAATGTATCATATAGTTTTACATGAGACAAAACAATGCCAGATGCATATATATGTACATATACGATGCATTTATGTATACAAGATGCATTTAGGTATGATCTTGTTATTTTAATTATTCAGATCCTCTACTCCCTTGCATAGTTTCGTCTACTGAATTGTCAAATTCTGAAAGTTTTGTATTTAGATCACCAGCATGACTGTGGGGTTTTTTGGTTCCTTGTTTTTCAGCTCTGTTTGTATTTCTAGATGTCTTTACTCTGCTTATGGAACTGCTATATAGTTCAGCACATAAAGGTTTACAATTGTTGTATGTTATTCATGAGGAAGGAGTTTCTCTTTTAGAAATGGGTGTTGAAATTGAAGTATTGACACACTGTAACTAAATCTCCTAACACTGAACTATCAAATGAAGCTCTCCTGCGCTCTGATACATGAGCTCTGGTTCCTTAATTTTAAGTGCTGTGTGATATTCCACCGCAGGAACGTATCATCAGGTGTCTTCTCGCTCTCTTTTGGTACAACTTAGGAGTTTCTCCATTTTTCACAATTACAGTGTTGCAAGGGACGTCCTGGTAACCACTCCCAGGGCACCTATGTGAGTGTCTCCAGGGCTCGCCTCTATGCCCCCGGGGGGTGGGGGGGCGGTGCACAGGGAGTTGAGATTCTGGTGCCTGAAGCCTAGGGCCTGGGTGCCTTTACCCTTTACTCAGGGAACTCATAAATATCATCGCTCTCTCTATAAGCATTGAGGAAAGTTAGGAAAAATTGCCACAAGGCTTACACATTTTTAACTCGACTGGATTTTCTCTTTTTTCAATCAAGAGTTCACTGCTTTTGTAACTTTATTGCCTGTTTCCTATCTTCCCTCCTCCCGCCCCTGCGTGTGTGCACATGTGCGTGCGTGTGTGCTCATGCGTGCGTGTCTGGCAGAAGGCAGAGAATGCCTGTCACTCAGGTGAGCGTCCTGTGGCCCTCGTCCTTGTCTGTTCTCAGTACTGCTCTGTGCTTAGGCTTTTCCTTTGCATCCTGGAAATGTTTCTCCATCTGGTCCTTTGTATCTTTCACTGGAATTTTACACTTTCCGTTCGACTCCCTATTGCATCCAGTGCAAATTTAAGCCAGTCGCCGTATTTTTGTTCAT
>NW_027962958.1:0-210 GCF_054177405.1 Leptonychotes weddellii
CTGAGATCCCACGCCTCGGCTCCATCTCTGCAGCCGGCTTCCCCGCTCCGATACCTGGGAGCTCTGTCGCACTCAGGCACCCCCAGTCTTCCTGTGACACCAAGGGTCCTGAGACCACACTGTCCCACGAGGGTTCCGCCCCCTGCTTAGCCACATCCCACAGCGGAGCAAACTTCTAAAAGTTCCGATTTTGTGCTCCATGGTTCTATC
>NW_027962959.1:0-210 GCF_054177405.1 Leptonychotes weddellii
TCCTAGTTTTTTTATGACTATAATTACCTTAGATCTAAAGTGATGCTATTTTCCTAGTTTTTTGACATGGAAAGTTAAATTAATGCATCTTCAATCTTTTCCTTTTTTTTTTTTTTAACATAGGCATATAAGACTACATTTTCCTTAGAACACTGCTTTAGTTGAATACTATGTAACTTAATATACTGTCATTATTTGCGTTTCAGTTCA
>NW_027962960.1:0-210 GCF_054177405.1 Leptonychotes weddellii
AGAGGGGGGAGGGTCAGAGGGAGAAGCAGACTCCCCGCCGAGCAGGGAGCCCGATGCGGGACTCGATCCCGGGACTCCAGGATCATGACCTGAGCCGAAGGCAGTCGCCCAACCGACTGAGCCACCCAGGCGCCCGTCCCTTCACTTTATAAAAGTGGTGAGGAAGTACTGAGAAAGCTGACCAGCTAGCTAATACCACACTGTTGTCCG
>NW_027962961.1:0-210 GCF_054177405.1 Leptonychotes weddellii
GGAGGGGCCTTCCACAACTCTTTTCAGAAGAAGTCTAGTATCAGAAAGCGGGTATTTTGAGGATAATGAAAACCTTTACAAAACCAGGACTTTCCAATAAAGGAAGACTATGCCATGAGTTTTCAGCATTTCCAAGAGTCTAGGTGACTTGAAAAACTTAAAATGATCAGGCCTGATTTCCTTTAAGTATCAGACCCAGGCAGGAAGTTA
>NW_027962962.1:0-210 GCF_054177405.1 Leptonychotes weddellii
CAGCTGGGTTAGAAGACGAGGCAAAGGCAGAGGCCAGGCTCGGCACTGAGCAGGAGGGGACAGGTGGGACCGAGTCAGCCTGGGAAGATGCATACATTGGGTCTGGTGCACCATGTGTGTCTGATTCCAGAACTTACTCACAAGTGCCAGAGCTGAGGTTGGATAGGTGGGTGTGGACCCAAGCCAGGAGAGGCCTTCTTGACTGACTGG
>NW_027962963.1:0-210 GCF_054177405.1 Leptonychotes weddellii
AAGTGGGATTCGAAGTTTTCCTATTTGCCTTGTATCTTGGCTTTGGCTCTGCCCTTTCAGGCCCCTTCGTCCCTCACAGGGCAGATCTCGGTGGGTTAGCTTCAACTTCCGACGCCTTAACAAATCTCCTACAATCTCTTGCTTACTTTCTTTTCCTCTGTTTCACCTTCTGTTTCTTCCAGGCTTCTTTGTCACTGTGGGTCTTCTGCT
>NW_027962964.1:0-210 GCF_054177405.1 Leptonychotes weddellii
AATCACTTGACGTCATTAAGCATTGCAATTTTGAGGCCACACTTTTGGTTGTGAAATGGTTCTCAATGTAATTTTAATAGGCGTTTCATGGTTAAGAGTGTATTAGTTTGTAGGGCTACCATAACAAAATACTGCACACTGGGTGGCTTAACCACTAGAAATGTATTCTTTGATGATTTAGAGGGTGAGAAGTCTGAGATGGAGGTGCAG
>NW_027962965.1:0-210 GCF_054177405.1 Leptonychotes weddellii
GTGTCTCGACCTCGCAGCCCTGGACCCCGGGTCCTCCTGGGAATGACCTTCCTTCCGGAAGCCATGATTGCAAAGAGACAATTAAACCCTGAGAAAGCACTTAACCTCTCGAGTGCCACGTCATTATCGTGCAAGGCAAAAATAAGACTGTTAAACGCAGAAACCTTTTGAGCTGGCAAGCAAGAAATTCTTTTTAAGTTTTGTTCTAAA
>NW_027962966.1:0-210 GCF_054177405.1 Leptonychotes weddellii
ACACACAAAAGACACACACACAGACACATGCACACAACACACACAAACACACAGACACATGCACACACACAGACACACACACAGAGACACACAAGACACACACACAGCCACACACACACAGACACACACAGAGAGACACATACACAGACACACAGTCTCACACACACACACAGACACACACACAGAGACACACACAGACCCACACACAGA
>NW_027962967.1:0-210 GCF_054177405.1 Leptonychotes weddellii
CTCAACCACCGCTAAAGGGATAATTTATTTTCTTTTGGCTTCTCTTGCTTAAGGTTTCCATGACAGGAGACTCCAGATTAAATATGGGAAAAGCTATATGTAGCAAGAGAGTAGCCCTGAAATCAAACCAGAACCAATAATAGAAATTTTAATCAATTATTATTGAAGCAGAGTATAAAGGGGAAGAAACTGTGAGATTAGGTCAGATAA
>NW_027962968.1:0-1168 GCF_054177405.1 Leptonychotes weddellii
AAAGAAAAGCAGGAGCTGCAACTCGACAGTTTCAGAATTCATCCCATCCCCCTCCCTTTGCCCACTCCAACCCTTCCTTCCCCCTCCCTATGCATTGTATCCCATTAATCACGTGGTCCTACTTCACTGATGACCATCTTCAGACTGAGGGTAAGACTCTGGACGCTGCTCTGCCCCCTGGCCCTGTTAGTCTCCACATTAGATCATCATGGGACTGGAGACACTCCACCTTCCTAGGCCAACAGCTTCTTGCCAGGAGGGGTATCCCACTCTTTGTTTTGGGGTGAGATTGGCTAAAAGCCTCCTAATCAAGCAGAATCGCCCCAACAGTGCCTAAGTCCAAGCCTCTTCCCTCCTGCCCGCACCCTCCCGGCCCCCAGTCTTCTGATGGACAGTTCTGTGTTACTGGAATGCAGAAGAGAGTTTGCCAAAGAGAAAAAGACACAGGGACGGATCTTTGCATGTCCCTCTGGATGTGTTTAGGATGCCTTGGCTGGGCCGCTGCAGCGGGGGCAGGGGCTGATGATTAATGACTGGCAGGGGCAGGAGCTCTTGGAGATCATTCGGCCACTGGCTCCTGGAGAAAATTCGGGGCAGCACAGCCAGAAGGCCAGCCCGCAGCAAATGCAAAAGGGCCCACCTCACTCCGGAGGACCAGCGGAGTGGGATTTGGAGTCATAGAAACCTGAGTTCCAGGCCCAGGGAGGCTGACCTTGAGTGCATTCCTTAGCTCAGAGCCTGTTTCTTTGTCAGCAAAATTGAGATAAAAATGCTACCACCACCATCCCCAGCCAGGATCTGAGGAGGATCAAATAAAATCACCTAGATAGGGCGCCTGGGTGGCTCAGTTGGTTAAGCGACTGCCTTCGGCTCGGGTCATGATCCTGGAGTCCCGGGATCGAGTCCCGCATCGGGCTCCCTGCTCGGCAGGGAGTCTGCTTCGTCCTCTGACCCTATCCCCTCTCATGTGTTCTCTCTCTCTCATTCTCTCTCTCTCAAATAAATAAATAAAATCTTTAAAAAAAAAAAAAATCACCTAGATAAAGGGTATGTCCTGCAGCTGGTGCTCTGTAGAGTCCCACTCCCGTCCTCCGTCCTCCCTTCCCGTCACTAAGACAGTGACAACAAATCCTTTCCTTTCCCTCCTCAGAGGTGCCATGGAGCTAGA
>NW_027962969.1:0-210 GCF_054177405.1 Leptonychotes weddellii
ACTGCTACCTCCTAGGGATGATTTCAAAAACTAACAAATAATGTGATTAAACACTGTAAACCAGAAGCATAGTTCTCTTTCTCTCTCAAAGCTTCCAGTCAATGGGTTGGAAAACAGTTCCTTTCATAGCTGGAAGCCATCAACTTTGGTGATCCTTTGAATTCCCATTGTTGACTAATGGGCCCCATCCTACTTTACACCCATGATCCT
>NW_027962970.1:0-210 GCF_054177405.1 Leptonychotes weddellii
AGAAGCAGACTCCCTGCTGAGCAGGGAGCCCGATGCGGAACTCGATCCAGGGACTCCAGGATCATGACCTGAGCCGAAGGCAGTCGCTTAACCAACTGAGCCACCCAGGCGCCCTTCACTGGTGCATTCTACCATTTAAAGAATTAATACCAATCGATGGGGCACCTGAGTGGCTCAGTCAGTTAAGTGTCTGACTTCAGCTCAGGTCAA
>NW_027962971.1:0-210 GCF_054177405.1 Leptonychotes weddellii
ATTCCATACACGTCGGAAGACCATATTCCATTTGAAGGGTGAGGAGGGTAAAGGAAGAAGGTAGCCCTGAATCTAAAAGTTATGGTCCTGAATTTCTTCAAGTGAGTCCTTCTGGTAGGGTAGGTTTGTTAATGCGATCCACTGACCGATTATCTGTACGAAGTTAATGTAGAGACTGGGGTTGTCTTACGTGAACTGCACCTGTTCTAG
>NW_027962972.1:0-210 GCF_054177405.1 Leptonychotes weddellii
GGTTATTTTTCTCCTTCAGACTACTTTTAATTTTGTATTAAATGGAAATGTATCACGTAATTGTGCATATTCTTTTTCTTGCTGTACCTAAATGTAGTAATTATTATCACCCTCTTGCAGTATTTTCTATTAATATGTGTTTAGTTTTCTTCATTTGTATCACCTTAAGGATCACAAAAAGCAACCATTTCTATTATCAGCCCACATCCA
>NW_027962973.1:0-210 GCF_054177405.1 Leptonychotes weddellii
GAAACGTGGGCCAGCAAATTACAGCCCAAAGACCAATTCTGGCCCACTTGATGTCTTTGTAAATAAAGTTTTATTGGCACCCAGCCATGCCCATTCTTTTATGCATTGTCTGTGGCTGCTTCCCCACAACAATGGCAGAGTTGTGTAGTTGTAACAGAGACCATATGGCCTGTAAAGTCATTCTCTTTCCTGTCCTGCATTTCACAGAAA
>NW_027962974.1:0-210 GCF_054177405.1 Leptonychotes weddellii
GGGTGGCTCAGTTGGTTAAGCGACTGCCTTCAGCTCAGGTCATGATCCCAGGGTCCTGGGATCGAGTCCCGCATCGGGCTCCCTGCTCTGCGGGGAGCCTGCTTCTCCCTCTCCCACTCCCCCTGCTTGTGTTCCCTCTCTCGCTGTGTCTCTCTCTGTCAAATAAATAAATAAAATCTTTAAAAAAAAAAAAAAGAAACAAATCCATGA
>NW_027962975.1:0-210 GCF_054177405.1 Leptonychotes weddellii
TCTGTTCTCACGAGACCCACCTGCCCCATGCAGGGCAGCGCTTCTCCGCCTGCGCTCACTCTCCGCACACTAGACCCAGTACCACGTGCACAGCTGACCGTTCCTGCCTCAACACGGCCAGTTTCTCGTTGAGAAAAGTCTCCCATCAGGGCATGGAAAGGCAGACCAGATGTGGCCGTTCTAAAGGAATTAACAAATACAGCGTATGAA
>NW_027962976.1:0-210 GCF_054177405.1 Leptonychotes weddellii
GAGTGGTGCTGACCCTTGTCTGGGCCACGCACACACTGCCAGGCTTGTGGCACTGCTTTGACGGGATCTTGCCAAGAGCGATCGGAGGGGATGGATCTGCTTCGCTGTGGCCTCTTGTCTGTGCCGGGCTGCGGAGAGTCTGTTCTGCCAGTTTTCGGGCTGCTTTCTGGGTTATTTATGCCGACGTGGGTGCTCTCTAGGCGGCCACGC
>NW_027962977.1:0-210 GCF_054177405.1 Leptonychotes weddellii
TCTGTGCCTCGGGCAAGTTGCTTAACCTCTAACTTAACCTCAGTTTCCACATCTTTAAATGGGGATGACAACAGTCTCTGCCTCAGAATGTTTTTGTGAGGATTAAAATGAAATTTTAGTATGCAGAGCACTCAGAACCCGGTCTGGCACATAGAAAACACTCCGAAAACATTGCCCATTATCACCTCGTGTTATGTTGCGTTAAATGAA
>NW_027962978.1:0-210 GCF_054177405.1 Leptonychotes weddellii
AACTTCCTTTTTAATATAGGCATTGAAAGCTGTAAATTTCCTTTTAACTCCTTCTTTTGGCACATCACATAAGTTTTGGTATGTTGTATACTCATTTTTTTTTGTCTCTATGTATTTTATGATTTCCCTTGTGATTTCTTTTTGATACATGAGTTATTTAAAAGGATGTTGTTTAATTTCCATAATTTGTGAATTTTCCGGTTTTCTGTC
>NW_027962979.1:0-1168 GCF_054177405.1 Leptonychotes weddellii
TAGAATTTCACTTTAAACCAGAATGAATTTGAGTGTTTTCTTATGAAATCTATTCAATCCAATAGATTTCAAAGACTAAAGGCTCTGGGGTAGGGAAGTTCCATAGAGTCCTATTCACCCCCATATGTTTTCTTTGGTCCCCAAATGCCTCAGTGTCCACCTTTAGGGAGCCACCATTTTGGATTAAACATTCCCTCCTACTCTGGCTTTCCTTGAAAAAGCTTCTTTGCAGAATAACATGACATGGCTTTCATCTTAAGACAGTAATTTTATAGAAATTAAATGCATGAATTTAAGCCTGAAAGCTTGGGCTCAAATCTTGGCTTCACCATTTAGAAGCTATGTGCCTTTATCTCTCTTCACTTGACCCCTCTCTTTCTGTACTTTATTTTCCCCCATGTAAATGGGGATAATAGTAATATCAACCCGGGAGTGTTGTTGTGGGATTATAGAAGCTAATACATGTAGGGCTCTTAGCATGGTGTCTGGCACGTAGGATGTGCTCAGTAAATGTCAGCTGTTATCCCGAGAGGGTGCCATCCTGGCTGGGTGCAGAGAGCACTGAGAAACCAGCCGGGAGCCCTGATGCTAAGGCTGCTTCTCCAAATGCTGTCTGAGCGGCATTGACAGAGAGCACTTCGATTTTCCTTGTCGGATAAATGGCAGCACTAATGCCCCTCATGCCAAATTCCCCGTGGTGGCAAACCCCAGATGTGTGTTTTGAGGATAAGATGAGCTAATGGCAATGAAAAAGAGGCTTGGAAAGACTGCATGGATTTTACAAATAATCAGTACTAGCAGAGGAAAAGAGTTTCTTCATTCAACTACTTTTTACCAAGCGTCTACTGCATGCAAGGACCCAAATACAGTTTTATCTTTAAGCGTGTGGTAAATCCTGCTCTGTGAGGGAAGAAACTCAGAAGAGAGCACGAAAGCCCGATAAAATTAGGGAAAAAATAAGAAATGTCTGAGGAGGGAAAGACCAACCTCACTTTCTTTACATTTTTGCAACAGGCTAATTCCAGTTTTCCTGAATCTTTTCTCAGTGTGGCCAGACGCAGAGTCTACCATAATGCAATCTAGTCTTCAAGCCAGTCTCCACAGAAGTTCAGTTAGGCACGTATTTCTAAACAGCCGGGGAGAGAGGCCATTTCCACACATTGTGCCC
>NW_027962980.1:0-210 GCF_054177405.1 Leptonychotes weddellii
GGACTCCAGGATCATGACCCAAGCCGAAGGCAGTCGCCCAACCAACTGAGCCACCCAGGCGCCCGATTATTGCTTTTATCTTTACCACATCTTTCTGATTTTTTTTAGGTTTATTTTCTTTATTTTTTCTTAAGTTGGATGCATGGTGCATTTATTTTTATCCTTTTTTGGTACTATAAGCATTTAAGACAATACATTTCTTTACTAATA
>NW_027962981.1:0-210 GCF_054177405.1 Leptonychotes weddellii
ACTGATTTGAAGACAAAGTTACTGAGAAAAAAGTTGCCATAGAGTGGGGTTTTTTTAGATTTATTTTTATTTTATTGTATTTTTTATGTTATGTTAATCACCATACATTACATCATTAGTTTTTGATGTAGTGTTCCATAAGTCATTGTTTGTGCATAACACCCAGTGCTCCATGCAGAACGTGCCCTCTTTAATACCCATCACCAGGCT
>NW_027962982.1:0-210 GCF_054177405.1 Leptonychotes weddellii
CTCCACATTGATTTTGAGGAAAATGGCATGTTTTCATATCTTGTTTTCCCATCCAGAATGAGACATATATTGTGAAGGCTTGATCAATGTCTCAATAAAATTTTGTAATCATTTCCACAGAGTACATAAATCTTGCCTTTTGGTTTTCTTAATTAAAAAGCAGCTTGTCTTATTTACATTTGATTCACATTTTCTTTTTAATTTAAATTC
>NW_027962983.1:0-210 GCF_054177405.1 Leptonychotes weddellii
AAACTGTGGAAAGAGCCAAGATGTCCATCGACAGATGACTGGATAAAGAAGATGTGGTATATATATACAATGGAATATTATGCAGCCATCAAAAGGAATGAGATCTTGCCATTTGCAACGACGTGGATGGAACTAGAGGGTATTATGTTGAGTGAAATAAGTCAAACAGAGAAAGACATGTATCATATGATCTCATTGATATGAGGAATT
>NW_027962984.1:0-210 GCF_054177405.1 Leptonychotes weddellii
GGGGGGTGGGCAGAGAGAGAAGCAGACTCCCCACTGAGCAGGGAGCCCAATGATGCAGGACTAGATCCCAAGACTCTGGGATCATGACCTGAGCCGAAGGCAGACACACCGAGCTACTCAGGTGCCCTACTGTACTTTCTTGAGGTGAGAAAACAAGATCAAGGATTGGCTTTTCCAAGGCCTCATTCATTGGTGACTCGGGGACTCCAA
>NW_027962985.1:0-210 GCF_054177405.1 Leptonychotes weddellii
AATCAATTTTGGGACATTTCCCTCTCCCCAGAAAGAACCCCGTACCCTTTGCTTAACCCCCTCCCTTTCCAACCACCAGTCTACTTAATGTCTCCACAGATTTGCCTGTTATGGACATGTCATATAAAGGGAATAGTGTCGTATGTGTCCTTTGTGACTGGCCCGTTTCACTCAGCAGCACGGTCTTAGGGTCCACCCACGTGCTAGCAC
>NW_027962986.1:0-210 GCF_054177405.1 Leptonychotes weddellii
TAACAGGCACTTCACATGTTTTAACTCATTCAATATTCACAACAGGGGCGCCTGGGTTGTTCAGTCGGTTAAGTGTCTGATTCAGCTCAGGTCACGATCTCAGGGTCCTGGGATCAAGCCCAACGTCAGGCTCCCTGCCCAGTGGGGAGTCTGCTTGCCCCTCTCCCTCTGCTCTCCCCCCACCCGCTGCCTCTCAAATAAATTTTTAAA
>NW_027962987.1:0-210 GCF_054177405.1 Leptonychotes weddellii
AATCAATTTTGGGACATTTCCCTCTCCCCAGAAAGAACCCCGTACCCTTTGCTTAACCCCCTCCCTTTCCAACCACCAGTCTACTTAATGTCTCCATAGATTTGCCTGTTATGGACATGTCATATAAAGGGAATAGTGTCGTATGTGTCCTTTGTGACTGGCCCGTTTCACTCAGCAGCACGGTCTTAGGGTCCACCCATGTGCTAGCAC
>NW_027962988.1:0-210 GCF_054177405.1 Leptonychotes weddellii
GGGACCACCCTGGGGGTCCCTGTCTCCACCACCCAGACGCTTGCTACCCCTGCCAGGACCACAGAGAGGGTCTCCAGCCCCGGTCCCTCTGCCTCCCTGAGGACCCCGACGGCCACCACCAAGCCCACCTCACCCAGTGTACCCACCACGGTCCCCGTGGTGACCTCCAGCACGTGGATCCCCCCCGAGTCCACGCCCATCACGGCCACC
>NW_027962989.1:0-210 GCF_054177405.1 Leptonychotes weddellii
AAATTATATGCAACTAATCTCTGAACATCTCACACTGCTCATTTATCAAAAAGAAAAAGAATCCACTGCCTGGTGCCATTTTACTAAAACTAGTGCATGGTGCTATTGCAGTTGAAATTTTAGCATTATATGGAATTTTTATTTTATTTTATTTTTAATTTTATATCATTATGTTAATCACCATATATTACATCATTAGTTTTTGATGTA
>NW_027962990.1:0-1167 GCF_054177405.1 Leptonychotes weddellii
ATCCAATCAAGAAATGGGCAGAAGACATGAACAGACATTTTTCCAAAGAAGACATCCAAATAGTCAACAGACACATGAAAAAGTGCTCGACATCGCTCAGCATCAGGGAAATCCAAATCAAAACCTCAATGAGATACCACCGCACAGCAGTCAAAATGGCTAAAATTAACAAGTCAGGAAACGACAGATGTTGGCGGGGATGCGGAGAAAGGGGAACCCTTGTACACTGTTGGTGGGAATGCAAGCTGGTGCAGCCACTCTGGAAAACAGTATGGAGGTTCCTCAAAAAGTTGAAAATAGAGCTACTGTACAACCCAGCAACTGCACTAATGGGTATTTACCCCAAAGATACAAATGTCATGATCCGAAGGGGTACGTGCACCCCAATGTTTATAGCAGCAATGTCCACAATAGCCAAACTATGGAAGGAGCCAAGATGTCCATCAACAGATGAATGGATAAAGAAAATGTGAGATATATATATATATATATATATATATATATATTTATATTTATATATATATTTATATATATATATATATGTAAAATGGAATATTATGCAGCCATCAAAAAATGAAATCTTGCCATTTGCAATGACGTGGATGGAACCAGAGGGTAGTATGCTAAGCAAAATAAGTCAGTCAGAGAAAGACATATCATATGATCTCACTGATAAGAGGAACTCTTTTTTTAAATTTAATTTCATTATGTTAATCACCATACATTACATCATTATTTTTTGATGTAGTATTCCACGATTCATTATTTGCGCATAACACCCAGTGCTCCATGCAGTACGTGCCCTCTTTAATACCCATCACCAGACTAACCCATCCGCCCCCCTCCCCCCAGAACCCTCAGTTTGTTTCTCAGAGCCCATAGTCTCTCATGGTTCGTCTCTACCTCCGATTTTCCCCCCTTCATTTTTCCCTTCCTACTATCTTCTTCTTCTTTTTTTTTTTTTTACATATAATGTATTATTTGTTTCAGAGGTACAGGTCTGTGATTCATCATGATGTGAGGAATTCTTAATCCCAGGAAACAAATAGGGTTGCTGGAGTGGTGGGGGGTGTGAGGGATGGGGTGGCTGGGTGATAGACATTGGGGAGGGTATGTGCTATGGTGAGCGCTGTGAATTGTGTAAGACTGATGAATCACAGACCTGTA
>NW_027962991.1:0-210 GCF_054177405.1 Leptonychotes weddellii
GGGCTCCCTGCCTTCTCCCTCTGACCCTCCCCCCTCTCATGTGCTCTCTGTCTCTCTCATTCTCTCTGTCTCAAATAAATAAATAAAATCTTTAAAAAAAAAAAAAGAAACATTTCATGTGTAACCATGCAGAATTACATGTTGACTCTAGTCTTAAAAAACAAATAAAGCATTAATTTAATAGGCTTATTTTATAGATGTGGAAACTGA
>NW_027962992.1:0-210 GCF_054177405.1 Leptonychotes weddellii
ATGGATGGATGTTAACTAAATTTCTTTCAATTCCAGTTGATAAAAAGTTTATTTTTTTATTATTATTATTAGTTTCAGGGATATAATTTAGTGATTCATCAGTTGCATATAACACCTAGTGCTCACTACATCAAGTACCCTCCTTAGCTCATCACCCAATTACCCCATCCCACCAACCCCCTCCCCTCCACCAACCCTGTTTGTTTCCTA
>NW_027962993.1:0-210 GCF_054177405.1 Leptonychotes weddellii
GCAGCCACTCTGGAAAACAGTATGGAGGTTCCTCAAAAAGTTGAAAATAGAGCTACCATATGACCCAGCAATTGCACTCTGGGTATTAGAAGATATAAATGTAGGGATCTGAAGGGGTACGTGCACCCCGATGTTTATAGCAGCAATATCCACAACAGCCAAACTATGGAAAGAGCCAAGATGTCCATCGACAGATGAACGGATAAAGAA
>NW_027962994.1:0-210 GCF_054177405.1 Leptonychotes weddellii
ATTATTTTAGTGGGCGCCTGGGTGGCTCAGTCGTTAAGCGTCTGCCTTCGGCTCAGGTCATGATCCCAGGGTCCTGGGATCGAGTCCCGCATCGGGCTCCCCGCTTGGCGGGAGGCCTGCTTCTCACTCTCCCACTCCCCCTGCTTGTGTTCCTGCTCTCGCTGTGTCTTTCTCTGTCAAATAAATAAATAAAATCTTTAAAAAAAAAAA
>NW_027962995.1:0-210 GCF_054177405.1 Leptonychotes weddellii
TATGTGAACAAATAATACATTTCTAACACACTTGACCCATTGTCCATTTTGGAGTTTGCCTGTTATGGCACCTAGCATTACCCTAATTAATACCATGCTCAACAAACACAACTTCTTCCTCTCGCTTCCCCCACTTCTCGTCCCTCATGACCCAGCTCAAAATGTCAGCTCCCTGGTGAGACTTTCTCCAACCTCCTCATGCAAAATTAA
>NW_027962996.1:0-210 GCF_054177405.1 Leptonychotes weddellii
CAGAAGGGCAAAGAGTGTTAATAGTGTTTGGGCAACTTTCTCCCAGTGGGAGAGTTTTTCCTGCTTACTAGCTCTTAGAGGAAAGTTTATTTCCCTTCCCCTTGTCACTCCCTTCTGCAGACATGTGGAAGTGCATCCTCCCAACCTCTAGCTCATGCAAAGACCAAAGCAAAATCTTTATCATGACCTGTGGCCCTCTATTATATGCCC
>NW_027962997.1:0-210 GCF_054177405.1 Leptonychotes weddellii
AAAATGAAGATTTTTTTAAATAATAAATTTAGAAGTCAGTGTTTTTGTTTGTTTGGTTGTTTTTAACATTGGGCAATGACCAGGATATTAAACCATCTTTAGTATTATTTCATTCAGTAAATGAGAACCGTACAAATCTGTTGGTGAGGACTGGATTCAGGTAGGGAATAAACGTACTCTTTTTTTTTAATTTTTTTTTTTATTCTTATG
>NW_027962998.1:0-210 GCF_054177405.1 Leptonychotes weddellii
CTCACATCTTCCTGAACCAGCACTCAGCGGGGAAAGAGGGAGGGCTTGGGAGGAGGAAAAAGCCCCAGGAGCTGGAAATGCAATAGGGTAGAGCACAAGGTGGGCTCAAGTTTTCTTTGGACCATAAACATAAATGTTTTAAAATAATTATGCTTTTGAGGGCATCTTACTTTTTCCATGTAAAGATTTTATTTGAGAGGAGAGAGCACA
>NW_027962999.1:0-210 GCF_054177405.1 Leptonychotes weddellii
AGACACATTCAGACCGCCAGCCCCAGATCCAGTGAGTATGGGCGGGACACACGCCCACTGAGTTCACGCTGTGCTCGTGCTCATAAAACCCCCCCTATCCATGCTCAAGCCACACTCTGAATGAGACACCAATTCTCCATTCATCCTTCTACTAGCCAGTAAACATTTATTATGCCCAAAGAGCTTCATCGGGAAGGACCTAAGCTATAG
>NW_027963000.1:0-210 GCF_054177405.1 Leptonychotes weddellii
AAAATGAAGCGCTTCCTAAATATTAGTTTATGCTCACCATAATAAATTAACCTTTAAAAACATCTGAGTAGGTTACTCAGGATTGATAATCTTTTAAGATAATTGTGAAACCAATCATCTGCATTAATCTCTGATTCAGCTGCTAAGAGTTTTTGCATTCATTGTTCCTGATAGCATATTTTGCTTTTTTTCATTAAGTGAATGTTTTAC
>NW_027963001.1:0-1167 GCF_054177405.1 Leptonychotes weddellii
GGGAGTCTGCTTCTCCCTCTGACCCTCCTCCCTCTCATGCTCTCTGTCTCTCATTCTCTCTCTCTCAAATAAATAAATAAAATCTTTAAAAAAAAAAAAAAAAGAATTTCAAGACAGCAACAGCAAAGCATTAAGCCAAGTATGGGGCCCTTCTGAGAGTTGGGTCCTGTGCAACTGCCTGGGTTGCACTTCTGTGAAGCCAGGCACAGATGCCTGAATTAATTAGATAGGATTAACCAGCCATGCTGATGCCCCTCCCCAAAATTCTGCATTATATCTACACTGTCTTTTGCAGCGATAGCAAAATCAAATATCTATAAAGTAAATGAGTGATGTGGGCTGGGGGTGGTGGTGACTGTGACAAAATGGAGAACAAATGTTCTCCCTAAAAGAAGCAGCTAATATGGTCTGCCAATTTTCACCATGGGAGAATTAAGGCTTACTATTGTCCAATCTTTTAATGTTTCAAAAGAAACCAGGATCAGGATTAAAAAAACAAAACAAAACAAAACAAAACCAACTCTTGAGTTTTTTTAATGTTGGTAACTGTTGAGAAAAATTATCTAACATTTGGCAATGAGGCAAAAGGATAATTGCAATTCCTGTTAATGGCATCCAAGAGTAGTGGTTCTCAAAATGTGCTTTCCAATCGAAAGCATCAGCATCACCTGAGAACAAAGCATTAGCATATATATGCTTATATATAAGTGATATGAACAAAAGCAATGATACAAGGGACAGAAGGGAGGAATTGAGATTATTTTGTTGTTATAAGGTACTCACAATACCCTTGATGTGATATAGTGTTATTTGAAAGTGGACTTGTATTAGCCGTAAATGTATATTGCAAACTCTAGAACAACCATGAAAAAAGGTTTTAAAAAAGGAAGTATAATCAATATGCTGAGAGAAAATGGAGCCATATAAGATGTTCAAAAACCCCACAAAAAGCAGAAAAAGAGTGGAAGACAAAAAAAAGAACAAAGAACAAGGACAACAAATAGAAAACAGTAATAAATATGATAGATATTAATCCAACTATATCAATATGCTCTTGGAATATCAATAGTCCAAATGAACCAATTAAAAAAAGAGAGATTGTCAGAGTGAATAAAAAAAGACTAAATTATATGTTGTATACAAGAAACCCACTTTATTTATTTATTT
>NW_027963002.1:0-210 GCF_054177405.1 Leptonychotes weddellii
GCAGTGGGGGGGGGGGGCACGGGCTTTCAGCGCTGGGGCTAGAGAGCGGGCGCCGCCATCTGCATCCCTCCGTCAGCGCTGGAAGCCTTCAGGGAGCAAAACAGCGCCACCCAGTGGCGGCCGATGGTGCATCCCGAGCCCCGCCTCCCCGCGCCCTGGAGGCGCATTTCCCTGAAACCAGCCTGAGAGTCCGCGGAGCAGGCCCCTCCC
>NW_027963003.1:0-210 GCF_054177405.1 Leptonychotes weddellii
AAAGCAGGCTCGGAGCCCGTCATGGGGCTGGATCCCAGGACCCTGGGATCAAGACCTTGGCCAAAGGCAGACACTTAACTGAATGAGCCACCCAGGCACTCCTGGTACAAACATTTTACTAAGCATAATTTTACTTCTGGCCTCATTAGGGTCTTAGTAATTGGGTGGCTTTCCCTTTTCTGGTCAGTAAGTTCTGCTATTATATAACTT
>NW_027963004.1:0-210 GCF_054177405.1 Leptonychotes weddellii
AAAAAAAATTCTCTTCGCTTAATAAGAAGACAAACCACCTGATTAAAAACTGGGCAAATTTGCAACGACGTGGATGGAACTGGAGAGTGTTATGCTGAGCGAAATAAGTCAATCAGAGAAAGACATGTATCATATGACCTCACTGATAGGAGGAATTCTTAATCTCAGGAAACAAACTGAGGATTGCTAGAGTGGTGGGAGGTGGGAGGG
>NW_027963005.1:0-210 GCF_054177405.1 Leptonychotes weddellii
AAAATATTTGCCAATTGTAAACTAAAATATCTTAGTGGGTGAGGTTATTTTTAAATGTCAGTGCTTATCAGGCAGCATTTTAGAAACTTGAGCATTATATAAAACCCATTATAGAAAAGTAACAGACACCTGCTATTGATTTAAATTATTTTTATTATACTGTTACTTAAAATACAACAAACATTGGGACGCACTGAGCAGAATCATCAT
>NW_027963006.1:0-210 GCF_054177405.1 Leptonychotes weddellii
GCAAGTACAGATATGAGTGGGTACATGGATAAGATAGGACAGTGGGGACTAGGTATTTACCCAAAGACTACAAAAATACTAATTCACAGGGATACATGCACCCTGGTGTTTACAGCAGCATTATCTACAATAGCCAAATTATGGAAACAGCCCAGTGTCCACCAACTGATGAATGGATAAAGAATACACATATATACATACACACACAGA
>NW_027963007.1:0-210 GCF_054177405.1 Leptonychotes weddellii
CCCGAATGAATCTTGATGTGTACATTGAGACTATTCCTTCGGCAAAAGGACTTGCCACATTCACTGCATTCATAAGGCCTTTCACTATTGTGAACTCTCTTGTGAGAACGAAGGTGAGAAGTAGTGGTAAAAGACTTCCCACAGTCACTGCATTCATAAGGCCGTTCTCCAGTGTGAACTCTCTGGTGAGAACGAAGGGTAGACCTAGAC
>NW_027963008.1:0-210 GCF_054177405.1 Leptonychotes weddellii
AATGCACACATGTCCAGCAGAGCATATGCATTACCTTTGTTCACATTCCAGCTCGTGCCGGGCCCAGCGAATCTATGGGTCTCAAAATGATAATGTCTTATATCCGTCCCCAGGAGGTCCTGGTTCCATCTCACAAACCCTCCAGTGCTGCCTGGAAGCAGGGGAAACCCGGGGGTTTGGAGACGGTCGAGAGCATGAATTCTAAAGCCA
>NW_027963009.1:0-210 GCF_054177405.1 Leptonychotes weddellii
TTCCAGGAAGCGGGGCGCCTGGGTGGCTCAGTCGTTAAGCATCTGCCTTCGGCTCAGGTCATGATCCCAGGGTCCTGGGATCGAGTCCCACATCGGGCTCCCTGCTCGGCGGGAAGCCTGCTTCTCCCTCTCCCATTCCCCCTGCTTGTGTTCCTGCTCTCGCTATCTCTCTCTCTGTCAAATAAATAAATAAAATCTTTAAAAAAAAAA
>NW_027963010.1:0-210 GCF_054177405.1 Leptonychotes weddellii
AAAAAAAAAAAAACTTTAATAAAATTCAGATCATACATTTTTAGCAAGAGTATGAAGTGGTCCTCTACTCTTCTCATTGCATCCTATCATGTGACCTACAATTTTGATTTGTCCCATTGTTGGTCATGTTAGCATTGATCCTGGAGGTAATATCTGCCAGGTTTCTCCTCTGGAATGTTAACTTTCCACTTTATAATTATTTAGTATTTT
>NW_027963011.1:0-1167 GCF_054177405.1 Leptonychotes weddellii
AAAAAAAGGGAGAGAACATGATCAGGCAGGATACTAGAACAAAGCCATACACTAGAGATTTAGGGTATATTTTAATCTGTTAGAAGAAACTGTATCTCAAAATTTTAAAGAGAGAACAACTTATATATATATATATGCCAAAAATACGGGTAACTACTATGAAGGGATAGAATATGACTCTAAAAATGAAAAATAAGAATGTTTTTTATAAAAGGGATTGATAAGATGTTCATTGAAAAAGGGAAAAAGAAAAATTCAGAAAAAAAAAAGTTAAAAAAAAAATTAACTTTGAAAGACTAGAGAATCATGGAAAAAAGCCATGGATTCTATGTGCAGTATTCCCCTAGCACTGGAGTTCTGCCGTTCTCATTGATGGATAAACTTGGTCTTGGCTGGCTGTTCTTGCTGATCTCCTGGGGGAGGGGCCTGTTGCCGTGGTTCCCAAGTGTCTTTGCTGGAGGCGGAATTGCCCCGCCCTTGCCAGGTCCGGGCTAAGTAATCTGCTCGGGTTTGCTCTCGGGAGCTTTTGTTCCCTGCAAGCTTTCCGTACAGCTTTGGAGGAGGAGAGTGAAAATGGCAGCCTCCCAATCTCCGCCCTGGAGGAGCTAAGAACTTGGTGGCCCCGCTCCTCAGTGAGCCCCCAGAGAAAAGAAGTCAATCACTCCCATCTCCCCGGTCTCCGGCCACATTCCGTGCTCACCTGGCCTGTGACCGAGCATTTCTATCTCTGGCACCCGACCCCATGTGGAGTCTCCAAACCCAGCAGATCCCGCGCTGCTCCTCCTGGGGGAGGAAGGGGAGTCTCCCCGGATCTGCCGCTCGTTGGGTCCCTGCTGGAGGAGCAGTGGCCCGACTGTGCCACGGATCACGGTTTATGGCAACCCCGAGCTGAGAGCCCGCGCCTGGGCTCCGCCTCTGCAGCTGGCTTCCCTGCTCCGTTACCTGGGAGCTCTGCCACACTCAGGCACCCCTGGTTTTTCTGTGACCCCGAGGGTCCTGAGACCACACTGTCCCGTGAGGGTTCCATCCCCCCGCTTAGCCACTGGAGCACGTCCCTCAGCGGAGCCAACTTCTAAAAGTTCAGTTTTGTGCTCCGTGGCTCTATCACTTGCCAGAAGCGGCCTACGGAGGCCCCCCTCCCCCCACCATCTATCCTCCTGGATATCG
>NW_027963012.1:0-210 GCF_054177405.1 Leptonychotes weddellii
ACTCTCTGGTTAGATCACCAAAAGAATAATGGTTGATAGAGAAAAGAGAAGGCTCAGAGGCCATTCCTTGGCACAATCCTAAATTTCAGGTAGTGTTTCTCAACTTTGGCTGTAAGTAGAATTACTGAGGGACCTTAAAAAGAAGTACTGATCGGGCGCCTGGGTGGCTCAGTTGGTTAAGCGACTGCCTTCGGCTCAGCTCACGATCCT
>NW_027963013.1:0-210 GCF_054177405.1 Leptonychotes weddellii
CAAAAGTAACCAAGTATACCTTCCCCAAAGAGAGCTGAAGGATCCACTCAGAAAGAAGATGTCAACGAATCCTCAAAGAGCCCACAAATGACAGATTCATCTAAAAAGGAACTGTTAACAATGATCTCATCTTTTATGATGTCACATTTGATTTTAGATGGCCTTGCATATCCCATTACTTTTGCACCTTGAAAGTAATGAAATCTTGGC
>NW_027963014.1:0-210 GCF_054177405.1 Leptonychotes weddellii
ACTACTACTACTAATAATAATAATGTCAATAATCTGAGTTTTGTTGGGTTGCAGGAGAAGATGGGGGAGGGGGAACTTCCTTCCACCCCCAAATCTTGAGATTGCAGGATTCGTCAGCCCAGAAATGGAGCACTAAAGTGGCATGGATCAAGAGATTTTCACTGTCAGTGAATTTCAGCACATAGGCTAGTTTTTTTTTGTTTTACATAA
>NW_027963015.1:0-210 GCF_054177405.1 Leptonychotes weddellii
CCTCCATGCTATTCCTTATGTTCCACAAATAAGTAAAACCATATGATAATTGACTTTCTCTGCTTGACTTATTTCACTTAGCCTAATCTCCTCCAGTCCCATCCATGTTGATGTAAAAGTTGAGTATTCATGCTTTCTGATGGCTGAGTAGTTTACTCTTTACTTTGTTTCCCTCTTTAGAAGACCTGAAGCAAAGTTCCTGGAAGCAGG
>NW_027963016.1:0-210 GCF_054177405.1 Leptonychotes weddellii
AAAAATTTTAAAAAGAGTATGTAAATGAAGATTACTTCTTTTTTTTTCTTTTTTTTTTTAAAGATTTTATTTATTTGAGAGAGAATGAGATAGAGAGAGCATGAGAGGGGGGAGGGTCAGAGGGAGAAGCAGACTCCCCGCCGAGCAGGGAGCCCGATGCGGGACTCGATCCCGGGACTCCAGGATCATGACCTGAGCCGAAGGCAGTCG
>NW_027963017.1:0-210 GCF_054177405.1 Leptonychotes weddellii
AACACGAAAGGGGTGCATGTGCGTACTGTGTTTAGACGAGCGCCGTACATATATACACAGAGTACCCTGTAGGTGTTTGCCAACTCGTTGTTATCCCTTGATCCTTTCCTTACATCTCCTCCCTTTCATCATCCTTTGCCCCCCTCTGCCCATATTGTGTCTGTTCGGATAACATAGAGCTGATGAGTCTGGAAAAATGGGTTTTTCCTT
>NW_027963018.1:0-210 GCF_054177405.1 Leptonychotes weddellii
AGAGACGATGGACTCTGAAAAACAAACAGGGTTCTAGAGGGGAGGGGGGTGGGAAGATGGGTTAGCCTGGTGGTGGGTATTGAGGAGGGCACGTTCTGCATGGAGCACTGGGTGTTATGCACAAACAATGAATCATGGAACACTTCATCTAAAACTAATGATGTAATGTATGGGGATTAACATAAGAATAAAAAAAAAAAAAGAAAAAAA
>NW_027963019.1:0-210 GCF_054177405.1 Leptonychotes weddellii
AGGCTCCATGCCCAGAGTGGAGCCCAACACGGGGCTCAAACTCACAACCCACCCCGAGATCAAGACCTGAACCGAGATCAAGAGTCATCAAGAGTCAGATGCTTAACTGACTGAGTCACCCAGGAGCCCCAAGGGTATACATATATATTTTTAAATTTTTATTTATTTATTTGAGAGAGAGAGAGAGAGAGAGAGAGAGAGAGCCTGAGC
>NW_027963020.1:0-210 GCF_054177405.1 Leptonychotes weddellii
AGCCTGGTGGGGGGTATTGAGGAGTGCACATTCTGCATGGAGCACTGGGTGTTATGCACAAACAATGAATCATGGAACACTTCATCTAAAACTAACGATGTAATGTATGGGGATTAACATAAGAATAAATAAATTAATTAATTAAAATGAAGGTTCTTACCTCATAGGGTTATGGTGAAGGTTAAGGAGAGAATATATATCAAGTGCAAA
>NW_027963021.1:0-210 GCF_054177405.1 Leptonychotes weddellii
AAGAAACTAACAGAACAGAGAGCAAAAAGGTAGTCTGTGTGGCAGAAAAGATAAGCCACCTTTTGTAACTTTTTCATAGCTAAATCCAGAAATGGTTCCAAGTGAGTACCTCTGGAACCAAGGGGCTGACTGGCTGGGGCTCTGTCATTCTGTGCTAGAGGTCATTTTACCTATGTGTTATAGTCACATGCATGGATCTGTCTGCTTAAA
>NW_027963022.1:0-1167 GCF_054177405.1 Leptonychotes weddellii
CCAATGGTGAGTGTACTGCTGTGGCTCTGAAGTTCACTTGCAGTTTTATTTCTTCCCAGAGCTGTGATTGCAGAAAACTCCCACCATCCTGGGTCCATCTAGGAGCCGTGGGTCCAGGCCTTTGTTTCACGTAATCTGGGATCAGTCAGATGTTTTCAGAGCAGCGAACGCACTGCTCGGTGCAAATTGGAGTCATTCCTCCCATGCTCACCTGCCTCAAATAATGAAGGGGAGATGGTTGTTTTCAAGAAAAGTCTCCAATTTTAAGACTGACAAGAATGTTAGGATTTGCCAGCATTCTCCATGAAGGGAATGGCCACGCTTAGATGTTGGAGCCAGAGAACCATAGGGGAATTTATCCGGTCCACCAGCGGTCCAGTTAGAGTCGTATGAAAGAGAAATGCGGCGTATGCTTGGCAGCCAGGCCAAGGCAGCCCAATTTATCATGCCAGATGAGCTTTCCTTCTTCTCTTTTCTTTCCAGCATCAGAGCTTTTGCTGCCTTGGGATTATGGTGCATGCTGGGATTGGTGGGAAATGACCTTCCTTTGTAGATGGCCAGAACATCATTTTATTACATATTAATCCCATTGTACTAGAGTGAAGCCAGCTGAAATCCGTTGTTAAGCCATTTCAAAAATACCCACTCGTCCATGTGGGCCAAGAATGATATGATGTTTAGATGCTCCCTTGGCTTCCTACATTTTGACCTTCTATGGTTTTACTCTGCATACTGGCAGTAATAGCCAAAACTTGGCTGGGCTGTATTTTGAGCCCTGAGCTGAGGAAGGAGTTTGTTTCTGCAAATTGGCATCCAGCAGGCCATCCGTCCTTTGCCCTTTTTAAGAGCAGACCAAAAATAGCCCTAAATCTGTTTAACCAGTCAGGAGAGTCTTTGCCTGCAAACGTTAGTTGTTTCATTTTTAATTCGTTCTCTCTTCTGTGCTGTAGCCACCCAAAGGTCCAGCTTGTGGGTGTCCCCAGACCTTACTCAAGCGCGGGAGAGGGCATCAGCTGGGAAAGCCCTTGAACCATCCTGGCCAGGCCTGTGGGTTAGAGGTGCTTCGACCAGGGAGCTGAGAAGCGTGGTCGGTTTTCATAGCAGCATATCCCTCTTCTTTTTTTTTTTTTTTTTTAAAGATTTTATTTATTTATTTGAGAGAGAGAG
>NW_027963023.1:0-210 GCF_054177405.1 Leptonychotes weddellii
ATTTCTCTTTTTTGGTTCCCAAATGCCCCATGGGATAAGAGGGTGTTCATCATCTAGATCAGTGGTGCTCAATCCTGGCTCTAGTAGAAAAATAGCTTTAAAAGAGCCAAGATGTCCATCAACAGATGACTGGATAAAGAAGATGTGGTATATATATACAATGGAATATTATGCAGCCATCAAAAGGAATGAGATCTTGCCATTTGCAAC
>NW_027963024.1:0-210 GCF_054177405.1 Leptonychotes weddellii
GCCTCACACACGCCTCACACACACACCACACGCTCCCCACATGTACACCTCACACATGCCTCACACACTTCACATAAGCCTCACACACGCCACACACACACCATACACACCTCCCACATACTATACACACTTCATACATGCATGCCTCACGCCACGCACGCCTCACACATGTCTCACACACACCACACGTGCCATACACCTCACACACAC
>NW_027963025.1:0-210 GCF_054177405.1 Leptonychotes weddellii
AAGGTCAGGTTACCATTATTTTTCTCCTAGAATACTGAAATAGCCTCAGGACTGTTTTCCCTGTCATTCCACCTCCCAGAATCTTGGTCTACACTGCAACCATAGTTATCATAATCTTTAAAAATTCATGTTTCATCACGTTACCCCCTTGCTTAAAGCTTAGCTATTACTTCTCATTGCTCTAAGGTGAAAGACCACAGTACTCTAGCT
>NW_027963026.1:0-210 GCF_054177405.1 Leptonychotes weddellii
AAATGATGACTTTTTTTTTGAAGATTTTATTTATTCATTTGAGACACAGAGATACAGGGAGAGAGAGAGAGAGCGAGAGAGAGCATGAGCAGGGAGAGAGGCAGAGGGAGAGGGAGAAGCAGGCTCCCCGCTGAGCCAGGAGCCCGATGCGGGGCTCGATCCCAGGACCCTGGGATCATGACCTGAGCCGAAGGCAGACGCTTAACCATC
>NW_027963027.1:0-210 GCF_054177405.1 Leptonychotes weddellii
AAACTGTGGAAAGAGCCAAGATGTCCATCGACAGATGAATGGATAAAGAAGATGTGGTATATATATACAATGGAATATTATGCAGCCATCAAAAGGAATGAGATCTTGCCATTTGCAACGACGTGGATGGAACTGGAGGGTATTATGTTGAGTGAAATAAGTCAAACAGAGAAAGACATGTATCATATGATCTCACTGATATGAGGAATT
>NW_027963028.1:0-210 GCF_054177405.1 Leptonychotes weddellii
CCCATGTGGCGTGGAGGACAGGGGCCTGGAGGCTGAGTTTAAGTGCCATTTTCCCGGGGGAGGACTGGCCCATTTCCTGCACAAAGCAGCCTATTTGTGGGGCTTTCCTTTCTGCAGCCGCAGTGAGCACAGTGACCCCGTGGGGCAAACCTGCAGCTGGGAGGCCCTGACTTGCCATGACAGCTGGCCGTGCTCTCCCAGGCACGCTTC
>NW_027963029.1:0-210 GCF_054177405.1 Leptonychotes weddellii
CCACACCCAGCGGCGCCTGCGGTCATCAGAGGCCAACGCTGGGACCGGAAGGGGCACCGAGGCCCCCGCGTGTGCACGCACACACAGACCCCACGCACGCCACGCACATACACAGACCGATGCGCACACGCACAGATCAACATGCACACGCAGACCCACACGCAGACCCACACGCATGCGCCGCACACAGATCAACACATGTGCACACAC
>NW_027963030.1:0-210 GCF_054177405.1 Leptonychotes weddellii
CCCCACGTCCACACCCCAGCCCTGGCTCCCACCTGCTGATACCTGCAGCAGTGAGCGGGGATCTAACATCTGTGTGGATGCGGAAGTTGGTTGCGTTTTCCGAGTCACAGCGGCTGGACGACCTTCACGTCAAGAGGTGAGAGGCAGCTGGAGATCCCGAGTGCAGACTGCTCAGTGGGCTCTGGGGACGGAGGCTTCCAAGCCGGGAAA
>NW_027963031.1:0-210 GCF_054177405.1 Leptonychotes weddellii
AAGGGCAATATTGGGGCACTAAGTGAGATATGATTCTGATCTGTGTGTCTTGTGTGAAGTTTTTTTCTTCCTTCTTCAAGTTTAATTACATTATTTAACTCAGCATTTAGAAAATGGTATAACAGGGGCTTCTGGGTGGCTCGGTCAGTTAAGCGTCCGACTCTTGATTGCAGCTCAGGTCTTGACCTCAGGGTCGTGAGTTCAAGCCCC
>NW_027963032.1:0-210 GCF_054177405.1 Leptonychotes weddellii
ATCGAAGAAAGGAATAGCAACAACTCTCTGAACAGAAAAGCGACCACTTTCTGGAAGGTAGGACGTGCGGAGAAGTGAATCCGAGGCGATATTCGGGAGGATAGACGGCGGGGGAGGGGCCTCCGTCGGCCGCTTCTGGCAAGTGATAGAGCCGCGGAGCACAAAATCGGAACTTTTAAAAGTCTGCTCCGCCGAGGGACGTCACTCTGG
>NW_027963033.1:0-1167 GCF_054177405.1 Leptonychotes weddellii
ATCAGTGAGATCATATGATACATGTCTTTCTCTGTTTGACTTATTTCACTCAACATAATACCCTCCAGTTCCATCCACGTCGTTGCAAATGGCAAGATCTCATTCCTTTTGATGGCTGCATAATATTCCATTGTATATATATACCACATCTTCTTTATCCATTCATCTGTCAATGGACATCTTGGCTCAGAAACGTGTCTTTTAAAAACGTAGCATGAGGTCTCAAATGCCTGTGGCTTAAGATGAACTTTAAATAGCAAAACCACCAGCAAACACTCTTAGTTTATTAAGAGATGGCTAATAATAATAACAGGTAACAGTTAATAATTGCTTAGACACTGGACCAAATGTTCTTTATGCACTCTGTCTCCTCACATTGTAATCAAGGGAAAATAGGCAGAGAGAGGTCAGGTAATGTGCTCACATTCATACAATGAGAGAGAGGCAGGGCCAGCATAGGAACCCACACTGTACACTACCCAGCTTCTGGATATATAGGTCTACAACAGATCCCATATGGGCTAATCCTCAATTAATAAGTCTCTTTAATTAAAAGTGGAAAGTATCTCTAACAAGTTAGATACAACTTCAAAAGTTAGTTAGGTGAGTTTGGAAAAAAGATGGCGGAGGAGTAGGGGACCCTATTTCAACTGGTCCCCGGAATTGAGCTGGATATCTACCAGACCACTCTGAGCACCCATGAAACCAGCCTGAGATGTAAGAAGATCTGGATCTCTACAAAGAGAATATCGCAGGTGGTTGGTTTCGAGGTACGAGGCGGGGAGCCCTGATTCCGTGGGCAGATATCAGAGGATAATTGGCAGCGGGAGGGTGGCTGGCCGTGGGGATCCTACACCTCCAGTGAGTGACAGCCTCGCTCACTGGGGACGGGCACAGACTCGCGGGGAAAGGACTCTAAGACAGGCCCCAGGGCGGAAACCCGGAGCAGCGGGGTCGCGCCTGTGAACTGCAGCCCCCAGGGCGGAAACCCAGAGCTGTGGGGTCACGCGGGCAAACTGGGAGCGGCTGGTGGTTTTAGAAGCACAAAGGGCAGAGACGTGCCCCGACCTGGAGGCAGGACTGGGGAGCGCTGCGGAGGGGCGCACAACCCAGGCTGCCGCAGTTTATAGCAGCATGGACAGAAACGGAGACGGTGTGGCCTGGAGA
>NW_027963034.1:0-210 GCF_054177405.1 Leptonychotes weddellii
CAATTTCTCAGTCCTCACTATCTTCATTTTCTCCCTTCCCGTTCCCTTAAGTCTCTGCTCTCAAACATACCCCTGTCATGCATGATGCCAAGAGAGGACATCTCAAAGTTGCCAGTAGTCACTGTGGGGTTCCAGTCAGCCAGCTCAAGCTCCTGTCCTCAAAACCATCCCAACTCCAATCCTTGTCAAGACAAGGAAACCCGCCATGGG
>NW_027963035.1:0-210 GCF_054177405.1 Leptonychotes weddellii
CCCATGTGGCGTGGAGGACAGGGGCCTGGAGGCTGAGTTTAAGTGCCATTTTCCCGGGGGAGGACTGGCCCATTTCCTGCACAAAGCAGCCTATTTGTGGGGCTTTCCTTTCTGCAGCCGCAGTGAGCACAGTGACCCCGTGGGGCAAACCTGCAGCTGGGAGGCCCTGACTTGCCATGACAGCTGGCCGTGCTCTCCCGGGCACGCTTC
>NW_027963036.1:0-210 GCF_054177405.1 Leptonychotes weddellii
GGGCGCCTGGGTGGCTCAGTTGGTTAAGCGACTGCCTTCGGCTCAGGTCATGATCCTGGAGTCCCGGGATCGAGTCCCGCATCGGGCTCCCTGCTCGGCAGGGAGTCTGCTTCTCCCTCTGACCCTCCTCCCTCTCATGCTCTCTGTCTCTCATTCTCTCTCTCAAATAAATAAATAAAATCTTAAAAAAAAAAAAATCTCAAAAAAAAA
>NW_027963037.1:0-210 GCF_054177405.1 Leptonychotes weddellii
TTGAAATAGCTTCGGGCGCCTGGGTGGCTCAGTTGGTTAAGCGACTGCCTTCGGCTCAGGTCATGATCCTGGAGTCCCGGGATCGAGTCCCGCATCGGGCTCCCTGCTCGGCAGGGAGTCTGCTTCTCCCTCTCCTGCTCCCCCCTCTTGTGCTCTTTCTCTCTCTCACTCTCTCTCTCAAATAAATAAATAAAATCTTTAAAAAAAAAA
>NW_027963038.1:0-210 GCF_054177405.1 Leptonychotes weddellii
GCACCACGGTCACAGAGGCCTGGACATCCTGGAGGACAGGGGGCCTGCCCCGCATAAGTTGAGGACCATCCAGCTCCCCAAGCAGAGCCTCCAAGCCAACACCGGCAGCCCTTTGTGAACACGGGTTGCTAAATTCTGGGAACACCCACAACCCTGAAGTACCTGTAAGAAACGTCCTCAGAACAGGTGTCCCTGCAAGTGCCCTGACCC
>NW_027963039.1:0-210 GCF_054177405.1 Leptonychotes weddellii
CCCCACGTCCACACCCCAGCCCTGGCTCCCACCTGCTGATACCTGCAGCAGTGAGCGGGGATCTAACATCTGTGTGGATGCGGAAGTTGGTTGCGTTTTCCGAGTCACAGCGGCTGGACGACCTTCACGTCAAGAGGTGAGAGGCAGCTGGAGATCCCGAGTGCAGACTGCTCAGTGGGCTCTGGGGACGGAGGCTTCCGAGCCGGGAAA
>NW_027963040.1:0-210 GCF_054177405.1 Leptonychotes weddellii
TGCTCAGCGGTAAGCCTGCTTCTCCCTCTCCCACTCCCCCTGCTTGTGTTCCCTCTCTCGCTGTGTCTCTGTCAAATAAATAAATAAAATCTTTGGAAAAAAAAAAAAAAGAAACGGATTCGAATGTTAGTAGTGATTGTGTTTGCTTGCTAGAACTATACTTGACTTTTTCTTTCCACTTCATGCATTTCAAATGTTCTTTTAAAAAAA
>NW_027963041.1:0-210 GCF_054177405.1 Leptonychotes weddellii
ATAAAACATGGGAGGGCGCCTGGGTGGCTCAGTTGGTTAGGCGACTGCCTTCGGCTCAGGTCATGATCCTGGAGTCCCGGGATCGAGTCCCGCATCGGGCTCCCTGCTCGGCAGGGAGTCTGCTTCTCCCTCTGACCCTCCTCCCTCTCATGCTCTCTGTCTCTCATTCTCTCTGTCTCAAATAAATAAATAAAATCTTTAAAAAAAAAA
>NW_027963042.1:0-12399 GCF_054177405.1 Leptonychotes weddellii
AAAACACTTCTCTAGCAGGGCTATTTGGAAAGCATTTAGTTCAAAGATTTGCTGGACATAAGGGTAAAATTTCCTAAAATGAAATTATCTTTTAAGTTACAAAAAACCTCGCTAATGTTATAATTAGAATAATTACATATGAGCTTCCTCTATCTCAAAGAGAGTAGGGATGAATCAGACTTCAAAATTCTATTCCAGGGTACACATATATTTAATTCTACAGCTTATTGTATTCATATATAAATTTTCTTTTTTTTTAAGATTTTATTTATTTATTTGCCAGAAAGAGAGAGAGCAAGAGAGTGTGAGAGTACAAGCAGGGGGAGCGGCAGAGGCAGAGGGAGAAGCTGACTCCCCGCTGAGCAAGGAGCCCCATGCAGGGCTCGATCCCAGCACCCTGGGCTCATGACCTGAGCTGAAGGCAGACATTTAACCTTCTGAGCCACCCAGGCATCCCTTATATCTAAATTTTCTTTTCTCAGATGGTTATTTCTTTCTCTGTTCTCTACCTTTTATGTTTGCTACACTACAATTTGTGTGCATTTAAGGCAGGCCTTTTTGTAATACTCCCCCTAATGAACTAGCATGTTGTGAGGATTTCCAGCCAGTTGCTGGGGCCCTGTGCTCTCCCAGGAGAGGCCTTCCCCCCAGTCTCTCTCTCCAGCCTCAAGGACTGCCCCCTCCACCATCCCCAGCCCCTCACAGAGGGAGCTGAGCTGGCCCAGAGTCCCCTTCACACCTTCTCCTGGGATCATAAATTTTATGGAAATGGAAACATTGGGAATTTTGACCTAAAATATTCTTTGTCACATGTATCCACTTAAGCATCTTTTCTTGTTTCTTTCTTTTTTTTTTTAAACAGACACTAAGCAATTTTTGATATATAATGAAGATCACAAGCGCTGCGTGGAAGCATTAAGTCCCAGTGCAGTCCAAACAGCAGTTTGCAACCAGGACAATGAGGCGCAGAAATTCCGATGGGTATCTGAATCCCGGATTATGAGTGTTGCTTTTAAATTATGTTTGGGGGTGCCATCAAAAACAGATTGGGTTGCTGTCACTCTATATGCCTGTGACCCAAAGAGCGAATTTCAGAAATGGGAGTGCAAAAATGACACACTTTTGGGGATCAAGGGAGAAGATTTATTTTTTAACTATGGCAATAAACAAGAAAAGAATATTATGCTCTACAAGGGTTCTGGTTTATGGAGCAGATGGAAAGTCTATGGAACCACAGATGATTTATGCTCTAGAGGTTATGAAGGTAAGAAGCATGGAATGTCTTGACTTTCTGTCCAATTTTTCTCATCTTCTTAGTTGGAACCTAATTCAAGAAAATAAGCATATTCTTGTTTAGCCTGTGCTAGAATTATTAATTGATTATGTTTGTGTTTTAAACTGTTCTGTGTTCTATGAGAAAATGACAGTGAATAAGTATAGTAAAAAGTCCTGAATGATATTTTAGCTGTTTATAATTAATGGAATGACTGCTTTGTGTGTGTGTGTGTGTGTGTGTGCGTGTGTGTGTAACTTTTGCTAAAGTTTTTTTTTAAACTATGGATTACAATTTTTATTTTTTAAAACGATTTTATTTATTTTTTGACACAGAGAGATAGTGAGAGCAGGAACACAAGCAGGGGGAGTGGGAGAGGGAGAAGCAGACTTCTTGCAGAGCAGGGAGCCTGATGCAGGGCTCGATCCCAGGACCCTGGGACCATGACCTGAGCCGAAGGCAGATGCTTAATGACAGAGCCACCCAGGCACCCCTATGGATTACAATTTTTAGAAATGAATTCAGAGTGCCTAAAATGAAATCTTGGCATTCCATGATCTTTTAAGTTTCTCAGTGTTTCTCTGTCACTTTATGGGTATTAAAAGACTATAATAATCAGGGAGCGCCTGGGTGGCTTAGTCGTTAAGCGTCTGCCTTCAGCTCGAATCATGATCCCAGGTTCCTGGGATCGAGCCCCGCATCAGGCTCCCTGCTCAGTGGAGAGTCTGCTTCTCCCTCTCTCTCTGCCTACTTGTGCTCTCTCTCTATCTCTCTGTCAAATAAATAAATAAATAAAATCTTTAAAAAAAAAAAAGACTATAATAATCAGAAGATTAGAAAAGCTAAGAAATTGGCCTGTAAGTTAACATGCAACATAGTCAGCTATTTTAGAAAGTGGTTGCACCTGTGGAGCAGAAAATAATTTCATATGAAGTTGGTTCCATAAGCTCTAGAAGGTTAAATAAAACCAGAGTATTTAGTTTTCTCTTATCTTGGCCAAATTTCATTCTCTGGTGGCTGCACAGAGACAACACAAACAAAACAGAACTTGAAGCCTTTTACAAAGCCTCCTTGTGTCAGATGATGTTATAACCACATTCCAGGTTTGGACACTTAGTCATTTGGAAGTGTTATCGAGAACAACCTCAAGGTCAGAGGAAGAGACTGCCATTTGGGATAAGAGATTACCTGTTTCCAAAATTACTATGTTACTGAGGCTACAAAGTTTGGTTGAACCTAGTTGTCATAGCTAATCAGAGCTTGGGAGTTTAGATCTTTGTGAGGCCATAATTTGTCAGCTTTCCATTTTCCTTCATTATGAAGAGGAGGAATAGTAGGCATTGAAGAGTGAGATGAAGAGTTCAGAAAGAGGCTATTTTGAGGCATTTATTGAACATAATGAAGGTTTAGAAGTTATAGGTGAGGCAGCCTAAGTAGAGTAACCTTTCAGGAGAAACTTGATGGAAAACTTTAGCAGGAAAAGAGTGAACCAAACTTGACTGAGTCAAATTCCACAGATGGGACAGTAGTCCCAATTGAGGGATTCAAAACAAGGAAGATGGGTGCTAAGACATTGGACTTCTTATTTTATTTAAAAATACATCACTGAAGTTACATAGACCCCATCCCTAATCCCCACCACCCTTTGTGTTTTCCTGCTTATTTGAGAAGAATATGCATAGGGTTTAGGATAGCGGTTCTCAAACTGTAATATGTTTAAGGATCACCAGGAAAGCTTGTTAAAAGTGAAGATACCAAAGTTCCCCTCCCACCTAGAAGCTAAATTGGGACATGGGGGAAGGGGGGAAGTTCTAAGAATCTATTGAGTTATTTCTATGAGCACTTGGGTAGTTGGATGAAGCTGGTCCATTGACCATATTTTGCCTGCTCCCCAAGTCTCTCTCAGTACTTAAGATTTTCCTGCTTGAAGATCTAGCCCTTCAGAGTGATCTTGGAATCTACTCATTGGATTACACATTCGATCAGAAGACAATGTAGAGAGGGTCTATGTAGAGTCTGTCTCTCTAAAGAAAACTTGAGGAAGACAACTGGCCGGGGCCAGGGATTATTTTAGAATACTAATAGAATCAGAATTGTAGACTTAGAAGCATCTGAGTGTTGTCTGAGAGTTTGGACCACAGAGGAAGAACAATCGACTGCAGTTACATGACTTGTCAGTAAAGTCGCTGGAATGGAACTTGGTTCTTTTGGCCTTATCAGGGCTTTGTTAAATAAATCGGGTTACTCCTAAAAAGGCCATTTCTGACTGAGAACTATAAATCCAGCACTGAAAATTTCTTGGCTAATTTAATGAACAGTATAACTAGCCCTGAGGTGGTCTTAATAGGTTTTCTTCATATGAAGGAACAGAAACCCCAGTGATTAAGAGTGGCATAATTATATCTAAATCCAGCATGTTCCTTATACAATATATAATTTGGGAAACCGGTTCTGTAATGTAATGGGACAAAAGCTAGAATTGCATTTTGAAGTTCCTAACAACTAGCTAATCAATGAAAAAGTAATTTTGCAGTAAATGAAAATAAGCCTAGCTTGTCAGGAGGATTGGTAAGTATAGTGAGGAAAGAGAAAGGAAAGGGTAAGGAACTTAACGTGCATTATGATTTTAATATATGTTAGGTATTGTGCTATATGTTTTACAAACTTTATATTGTCTAAATTGGATTTTGAGATGTCTTTTAGGGACTTTTTAAAGTCACAGAATCTACAAAATTTAACTAAGGAAAGAGTATTTTTATCTAGGACAAATTCTGAATATCAGCTGGTGGTAAGAGGTAAAATACTTCCCTATAGAAGGTTATTGTTTCCCCAGGGGTGTCCCTACAGAGACAGAGACACTAAACATTTTGGAGATGTGGTTAAGGGAGTGGTGTGGTTGTCAGTGGAGATATGAGCCTCTCTCATTCTTTGGCTTAAGCCAAACCGTAGTCAACGATGATTTTTTATTTGTTTCAATTTTCTCTTCTAGGTAAACCCAGAGCTTCTCATTTTGCTCTGTCTGAATTCAGTTTTAAGAAAGACAAATATTGATTGTCAATGGTATCCAATGGCTTTGAGTGCTTCCTTTCCATGATGTGGATTAGAGGGTTATGTCCAAATTCTGACCCTTTCTCATTGTCATTGTGGAGGGACTCCAGTAGAGGCTGGCTTGACAGGAAGTGGTAGGAGGGGACTAAACTTTTGGCTACATGTTTGAGTCACACAGCGGTAATGCTATTTTTCATTCTAGAGATTCAATCATTCTGTAATTCCAAGCAAGAGGAAGAATTGCCTCTTCTCTGTTTCGGGGGAAATGCAGAAGTCAAGGCGGGTGTTAGTAGAGCTGACTACTTTTCCCTCACACGAGGAAAGAGGAAAATCTGTCCTAAAAGAGCAGAAATGAGGTGGCACTAGAGTTGTTCCTAACAGAGACTGCTGTGTATACTCAGCAAAAGACGGGGGTAGAGACAGAAAGGAAAGAGAAAAGAATTCCCCGTGTGGGGACCTCAAATGTGGTCAGAAGAGTAAGACTCCATTCTTTCGGCATCCTTCTTATTTAATGGAAAGCCACCGACCAGAAGATTGACTGACATTCTAAGTGCGATCAATATGTCTCTTCTAGACATGTACACGCTGCTGGGCAATGCCAACGGGGCAACGTGCGCCTTTCCATTCAAGTTTGAAAACAAGTGGTATGCAGATTGTACAAGTGCTGGGCGATCAGATGGATGGCTCTGGTGTGGGACCACAGCAGACTATGACGCGGACAAGCTATTTGGATATTGTCCCTTGAAATGTAAGTAGTGTGATCACCGAGAAGGGTTTGCTACATTTAGTACAGCACCGTGGCGATAATACCGTGTGTTTATTGAGGCCATTTCCCCCCTCAAAGTTATTTCCCATTTATTAACTTGTCACACTCCACCACAACCCTGTGCAGATGTCATTGTCCCCACTTTGCAACGGAGAAGGTGATCCATATTGGCTGAAGACCAGACACAGATCTGACGCTCAGCCCTGGGCTGCATCACATGACCCCTTTATTTCCACCAACTGTTTCCTACCTTCAGCTTTTACTGCTAAGACTGTAGGGCAAATTATACTGCATATGATACAATATATACTGAATACCCCCCCCCGGGGATTTACCTTTATTAAACCATAGGTCCATAGATCAAAAATAAAACTTAAACAATGCCATAGACATGTGGTTTGATACAACAAAAGAGATGGGAGGAGCTCCTGACTTTTTGCCAAAGTAATGAAAAGGGTTCCTTTCTCTGAGAGTGATAGTAATGAATAGTAATGATAGTGAATTTAATTTAAGAATGGTATCATTTAATTTAACATAGCTCTGAATCAAATGGAAGTGGATTATTTTTATGCTTGAAGGGATTTTTAAAATGAAAACATTATTGCAGTAATAACAAAATAAGTGGCTTTTCATGATACTGATGGGAAGCAGCCAGAATTGAAGAATTCTCCTGTGTTCTTTCCACACTCAAGAATCTGTAAAGAGGGACACCTGGGTGGCTCAGTCGGTTAAGCATCTGCCTTCGTTCGGCTCAGGTCATGATCCCAGGGTCCTGGGATCGAGCCAACGTGGGGCTCCCTGCTCAGTGGTGACCCTGCTGCGCCCTCTGCCTCTCCCCTTGCTCATGCTCTTACTTGCTCATTCTCTCTCTCAAATAAATAAAATCTTAAAAAAAAAAAATCTGTAGAGAAACAGTATAGCAGGTTTGGGTGCGGTGGAGGGGCGGGTGGAGGAGGGCATCAGCCTTGGGAGGCAGGCTGGGACTGAAGAAGGAGGCAAGGGAGGGGTCCTTTCACTTTCCCTGTTACCCCACATTCTCAGTCTGTGGCCAGCTATGCCCTTCCCTTTCTACCCCCTAAATTTCTTGCTCCCTGACCACTTGCCCTTCAGACTACGGATCACAGCAGCTCCCGTTTTGCGCTATTACTCAGAACTCTTTCTCCTGCTGACCTGCAGAGGGGTGGGTGCGGGGGGAGAATCTGGGTGCAGATGAAGTCTGGGATGGTTGCAAGGCCACCTGAATTGCAATAGCGTTGCTTACAACTGAATTTTGGGGACCACACATCCACACACAATCACATTATTCCAAGCATTATTGTGAAATAATTCACAAAAATATTTCAGCGTCTTGAGTTAAATCCCAAAGTCTAAGAATCATACTTATTTCTCTCTTTTGATTTATAATCCCACTTAAAATAAATTTGATTATTCAGCTCCATATATTATTGTAATTCTGTTCTGTGTGCTGTTCCTATGTTCTGGGTGAATATCTACAAAAACAGGTTTCCCATTCATGGCGACATTGCTCTCCTGTTCTTGGGTGAAATAATTATATTTGCCTCTCTTATAACAACTCTTAAAGGTCTGATTCCTGTGAAAGGTTTATAGAGGTCTGACCACTATATTAGATGTCTTTTTGTCAGAATCGAGGTATTTTTTTCCCTTAAGATGAAGCAATACTTGTTTTCCAATGATTGAGGAGTGTCTTTCACCTTTACTTAGTAGGAATTGTATTTTCTAAATCTGTTATTATGGAGTTTCTTGGGGGTGTGGATTTCGTGGGTCTAACTATAGCATCTTGCACTTAAGTGGTATTGATGAAGGAGTTGTTGGATATATGTGTGATTTAATCAATCATTAAATGGAAGACAAATGGCTAGTCACTAATCACACACACAAAAAAACCCACAAAAAAAAATCTCAAAACCTTGGGATCCTGAGTATTCTCTTAAATAACCTTTTAGTCTTATTACTTCTAATTTATGTCTTCAAAGCCTATATACTATATATAGTGTATATATATATGTATATAAATTTAAATATATATAGTTTAGCTATATATATACATAGTTAAATGTAAAAGTAAAATAACTATGGGGAATAAAAAGTTGTTTGATTTCAACGTGCATTAAAAATTTAAAGCACATTTTATACATTTCATGCCTTTCTTAAAGGGCTTTGTGATTTCCCAATCTACTTCATTTTCCTTGCTTTGTGTTCCTTTCAAAAGAACACTATTTTATATTAGCCTTAAACTAGCAGGCTTAATACAGGAAGATGAGCTACCAGTTATTGACCTAGTGACATTTTAATAATTTCACTCTTCATTGTCCTTTGCATTGTTTATTGTAATGTTTTCCTTCTGTTTAGACATTTATTTTGAAGTATCATGAGAACAGGAAAAGGAAAAGACCCTTTCTCTCAATTCTCCATAGCTTGCAACTTTAGCTTTCCACATTAGTTATGCTGGTTTACTGCAGGAATTTGAACAATCCAGGGAGGTGTAGAGTTAGCAAACCTATACATTCATTGAGAAATCGATTTTAATTCCTTGATCTAAAGTGCAAAATATACTTTCTTTAAATGAAGAGAAGAGTCAAATAGCATTTCCTTCTTTGGTCATGTATATCTCTCTCCTCCATTCCTGGGCAAAAAAATAACCCTCCCCCCTTTTATGTGTGTATCTGTGTCTCACATTTTCTACCATATTAGACCTCCAAATTTCTAAAAAATATGTATTTAAAACATCTCCATCTTCAAATAGCCCTCAAATCAGTCTCATTTGAGTGATCTCACTTAATGTGGAGAAGAATACTTTTGGATATGGAACTACTAAGATCTCAGATCACGATCATTTAAATTGAACATTATACCAATTCAAATTTATTTTTATGTAAATATATAGCAATTTTATAATGAAAACATCTTAGAAATTTCTATGTTGTTGCCTGAATGGAATTTTGATTTATTTTTCTTCCTCTTTGATGTGCCATGGAACCACAAGTTTCATATCATAGTATGTGGTGTGTGATGAAAAAGGTCACATACAAAGATTCATGCCATAGGTTATATGCTTACGGGAAACTGGCCAACTTCTTGGCAAGTTGAACACTTATCAGAAAATCTGAGAAGTTACATGATTCCTTCTTTTCTTCACAAGTAAGTGAAGAAATTATTGCTCCCTAGGATTTGTAGGTAGAATTTTATATTGTTAAAAAGAGAAAAGGGACATTTTTATAACACGAAGCACACAGAAATACTTGATTTGTTGACTCATTTCCCAAACACCTTATAGGGAACACACTATAAATAATATTTATCCATCAATACTACTGGCCTTTCATAAGGTATAACTAAGTTTATAGAGTGTATTGGGAATCATAAAATAGCAAAGGCAAAAATAAGCTCAAAGAATTATTTTTTATTCTGAAGGAAGAAAAACTAACAATCAGCTTCTTCGATTGCCTAGGGCCACACAGATTTAATACATCCTAGAGGTGGGAAAATGAGGCTTAAGAACTAAGGACAAAGCAGTAGTGAGTGATGGTGCCTGGATGTAGGTCCGGGTTAGCCTGGTTGGTGGTAGAGTCCATGACTTTGCCTTCTAACGCCCATGCCTTTGGTCTAAAAAGACCCAACTAGAATGTGCAGGCAAAATATCCGCTTATTGAGAGAAGATTTATACATTCTCTTTACCCTATATTTTTTTCTAGATTAAGGAATTTGGGCTGACATCCCTATTCTTAGTATTTGCATTTGCCTCACTTCCCAACTCAATTGATCCCAAACATCCCAACACAAAAGTAGGGAGACAATGCCTCTCTTTCCTTTCTTAGGCATGTGAAAAGAATGAGATGCCAGTCGATATTTTGAAAACTCCCCCTCTTCATCAGAAGAGCGAAGAAAATCTCATAGGCACTTCAAAAATAAGTAAAAGAAAAGAAAACAAAACAAATACACTTCAGGCAGAAATGCTACTAGAATCGTTTAAGAAATATTTTTCCCTGAAAGTCTCTTCTATGCCTAATGTAGCCAATTGCATTTGACTTTTTTTATAGTCGAGGGCAGTGAAAGCTTATGGAATAAAGACCCGCTGACTGGCATTTCCTACCAGATAAACTCCAAATCTGCTTTAACTTGGCACCAGGCGAGGAGAAGCTGCCAGCAACAGAGTGCTGAACTCTTGAGTATCACGGAGATTCACGAGCAAACGTACCTGACAGGTAATGACGGGAAAAGAAAAGAAAGTTGTAAGTAAGGTTGTGATGATTTTATTTCTGTTTAGTTTAGCTTAGAAGCAGATGGCACATGTGATTATAGACATCAGGATAGAGTCAGTCCTGAACAGATGTTACAAAGGGTGGGGGGGTGGGGTGGGAATGTGCCCCTGCAATGGCAAATAGGTTTTGTCTCAGGAGCCAGCTTTCTTCCATCAGTTGTAACAGTCTCCAGAAGGATTCTGAGACTTGATCTGGGCTCAGAGTAGAAAATGTCACAATCCGTAGGTGATGTTCTTGGACACGGCAAGGGGACCATGACAGTCAGGTATTACAGGTCTAACCTGAAGCCAAAGTTTTTGCATCAGCATCACGGAAGTCAAAAAGGAGAAAAGGAAGTAAAAGCTCTTACCACGAGCAGGGGCGAGTCAAGAGCAGCTCAGAAACCACGTCCTTTTGGCTTCCTGTCTCTCAAACTCCCAGGCTGTACAGGATTTCAGGACTAATTGGTATTCTTTCCATGACGTGTTTGCTTTTTAAGCATTTGTTCTCGTAGGCTTGTGAAGATGGAAAGAACGAATGTTTGCTTGAGATGAAAGTATTTGTTGTAGCTTCTGAGATCCACACTTGGGAAACAGAGAGATTAGGAGCAGAAATGAGCAGGGAGAAAAAGCATCCTCAGGCCCCTGTTCCAGAATTCCCTTCCTCCAGTTCACCCTGACGCTGCTACCAGATTAATAGAGCTCTGATCCTATGACTTACCATGTTCAAAAACCCTTAGTGGCTTATTTCCTATCAAATAATTAAGAAAACACCTTTGCCTGGCATTCAGAGACTGTTGTCTGTTCCCTGAATGCTATTCCCCTTCATGCATTTTGCAGGCTTAACAGAAGAGTTTTGGCTTTCTCATCTTTATCAAATACTTTCTCCCATGCCATTCCTTGTACCTGGAATTCCCAAAATTTCATACAGCTGAAGTGCAATCTTAACCATTTCTATTTGCATTTCTCTTATTTGTTTACTACTTTATAATAGCTACATACATTTATGTCCCACTTCCCCTACAAGACTAGAAATGCATTCATTTGTTATTTTTTGTTCATTCATTCATTCATTCATTCAACATGGTGGCTGGTATATGTGTGTGAGGTATTATGCTAGGTCCTAGGGACGCAATGGTGACCAAAGCCAGTCCTGTCCTGTCTACAAGGAGCTTAAAGTCCAGTGGGGAAAACAGACATACACAAGAAAACAAACAGATAAATACAAATTTTAGTAAGTACCATGAACAAAGCAAATGGAAGGCTGTGTGGAGAATGGATTATAGGGGCAAATGGCTGAAAATCGGGAATGTCTTACGAGTATTTATGCTCCCCAACCCCCAAAGAGATTCACATGGAACCTTCCAAGGAAGAGAGTCTCAACGAATGTTTGCTGACTGACAAATGATGGTGGAGCCCAATGAAAAGAATTATTTAGAAATTCAGCCTCATGTGTGGACAGGTGGTCAGTTTATGGCAAGAAGACAGTGCCGTGGTTCTTCAATGTGAAGGTGCTTATTAATCACTGGGGAGCTTTGTTAAAATGAAGATGCGTGGGCACAAACTCGAGAGATGCTGGATCAGTAGAGGTGACATGGGGCCCAGGAAGCTGCATATTGTCCACCTTCCAGGTGCTTCTGGGGCAAGTGGTTGAGGGAGCACCACGTTAGCAGCTGCAGCATCAGTGCTGCCTACACATTCCAGTCGACTAGACCCCAGGCAGCAGAGTGCAGGAGTAAAGGGAGTCAACCCTGGAGCCACACTGCCTGGGTCTCAGCTCTTTGATGCTGGGAAGCATCTGAGCCTCAGTGACTTCGTCTGTTAAAGGGGAGAGTGTGTGAACCAATACGATGGATAGAGCGTGTCCCCACCTTGGCCTCTTTTTATCTTTTTGGGTGATACTCTTTATTAACCAGACCATGTTTCTCCTGTAAGTTATTATTATTTTTAATTGAATTTGCAGATGTTTATTGCAATGTCTTTTTGGAGAAAAGAAGTAACACACATTTATTCAGCACAACCTTGTGAAATGCATTTTTCTATTCTTCCTCCCTCCCTGAGGACCAAAGCACGAACTGCTCCACTGTAATGAAATCTTTCTTGCAATAGTTGGGTGCCAAGTTTAACATTTATTAATGGTCTCCTTTCAGTAGAGGCAGCAGTTGACCATTTTCTTTCCATTATTGTTACCGAGACTGACAGGAGAAAAGCAATCTGACCTCACTGTGTATTCATAAACTCAGAGAAGGAATTATGCCTCAAGTCTGCTCAGTTATTATGTTTTGTGTTGGTCTGCGGGGGGCCTTCCTAGTATTGGGGCATAGTATCAGAGTGATTAATATTTATAACCATGTCTAAAAATAAGGACAGAAAGCATGGAAAGAGACAAAACTAAATTCACGTAGATGACCAAGGAAGAGAAAAGATGACTTAGGACAACCCGGGTCTTTTCTGTGCATGCTGACATGGGTGAGAGAAAACTCTGTCAAAGTTGAGGTGGTCTCTAAGTCAGTGAGAGGAAGACAAATATCATAGGATTTCACTCATATGTGGAATCTGAGAAACAAAACGAACGAGCAAAAGGCAAAGGAAAAAAAAAGAGAGAGAGAGACAAGCCAAGAAACAGACTTTAACTACAGAGAGCAGTGTTGCTGGTCACCAGAGGGGAGGAGAGTGGGGGGTTGGGGGAAATAGGTGATGGGGGTTAAGGAGGGCATTTGTGGCGATGAGCAGAGGGCGATATATGGAATTAAAATAAAAACTTAAAAAAATGTTGAAATGGCTTCAGTTGGCTTTTTTTTTTTTTTTTAAGGGAATCTGTTTATGGGTTGTATTCTCTTGACTCTTCCGAGTTTTACTTGTTTTCTGGCTTTCTGGAAGCCACAGGACAGAACACAGGTTACTTTTTACCTGCCTTCAGCAGCTGCCTGGAGGAAAGGGGTGATGCGGGTGGAACAGCGAGCGACTCCAGCTCCGGCTGCAGAAAATGCTTTCCTCATCAGCCAGTGCTATGACAGTGTCCCTCAGGAGCATAGACAAGCACTAAGAGATTCC
>NW_027963043.1:0-1167 GCF_054177405.1 Leptonychotes weddellii
AATCCATTCATTTCTCTCCACCTCCACCTTTGCTACCCTAACCCAAGCCATCACTATCACTCACCTGGACCCCCGCAATGCAGTAGCCTCTCCACCTGTCCACCCTGTCCCCTTGGCCACCACCCTCCCATCCACAAATGTCTTTTGCACACTGCAGGCACAATGCCCTCTTCAAAATGCAAATCAGATGGCATCTCACCCACTATCTCCACTTCCCCACTTCTTCTTGTTTTTCAGTGACTTCCTGCTGGTCTTAGCACAAATGCAAAACTCCTTAGCAGGGCCCTGCATGTTTGAGGCCCCAGCTACCTCTGCAGCCTCTTTGTGCCCACACCGCCCTTTCTCTCACTCTGTGCTGCAGACACATGACACTCCCTTGGGCTCTTGTCTGTTCCATATTCACTCCTACCCAGGGCATTCATTCTGTCTGGGAGCCCTTCCCTCCCTCTTCTCTTGTGCTAATTAAAGCCCCAGTTCATCTCTGCAAATCCCTGCTCCAGAATTGTGCCTTCAGGGAAGTCTCTCCTGACCTCCCTGACTCCATCAGATTTCCACACTGCTCCCTCATTGCACTGGGCCTCTCTCCCCAGCTGCCATGTTGTAATTCCCTGTGTGGTTATTCAGGGAGGCCTGTTGGCCCCCACTAGACTCTGTCTGAGTGCCATGAGGACAGGGGTATACCTGCTTTGGTTCACCTTATAGCCCCTGCTTGGAGCATATTGCCCAGCAAAGAGTAGGCATTCCACAAGGACTTGGACAGGTACATGAATGATCAGCAGTCACAGTGAACTCTTGCCAGCACACAGAAGGCTGAAGATCCTGGGCCAGTGGCTGCCTGTACACAGCCTGCTGGTGCTTCCCTCCCAGCACCAACATGCCTGCCTTCCCCGGGCCAGGCAGCTGAGTGGGTTGCTGAGTTCTGGGTGTGTTTGAGCCTGTAGACTCTGGGACCCTGAGGAAGAGAATCGGTGCAGGGCTTTCTCCTTGGTGGGCTGGGGGAGAGCCTGGAGACCAGCACTGGCGAGTTCTCCAGACAAGGGCTGGAAAGACATGATTTCTGGAAAGAGCTCAACACACAGAATTCTATGTATTCGTGGCTCTGGGTGAGTGTGCATGTACTCCCTGACCACTAACATCAGGGAGGAGCTGAAAGTATTGGCAGAATCC
>NW_027963044.1:0-210 GCF_054177405.1 Leptonychotes weddellii
CCACACCCAGCGGCGCCTGCGGTCATCAGAGGCCAACGCTGGGACCGGAAGGGGCACCGAGGCCCCCGCGTGTGCACGCACACACAGACCCCACGCACGCCACGCACATACACAGACCGATGCGCACACGCACAGATCAACATGCACACGCAGACCCACACGCAGACCCACACGCATGCGCCGCACACAGATCAACACACGTGCACACAC
>NW_027963045.1:0-210 GCF_054177405.1 Leptonychotes weddellii
GGAGGGGCCTTCCACAACTCTTTTCAGAAGAAGTCTAGTATCAGAAAGCGGGTATTTTGAGGATAATGAAAACCTTTACAAAACCAGGACTTTCCAATAAAGGAAGACTATGCCATGAGTTTTCAGCATTTCCAAGAGTCTAGGTGACTTGAAAAACTTAAAATGATCAGGCCTGATTTCCTTTAAGTATCAGACCCAGTCAGGAAGTTA
>NW_027963046.1:0-210 GCF_054177405.1 Leptonychotes weddellii
CCACCTCGAGCGGAGCTTGAGCAGATTTGGGCACAGATAGAGCTGACCCCAGGAAACAGGGGTGAGGGGTGGAGAAGGTGAGGCCAATAAAAAGAAAAAAACAGTTAAAGAGTGTGTTATCCAGAGGACTATTACAGGAGTGGGGCTTGACTCCCCCAGGCCTTCTGGGCTGGGTAGAGAACACCTCCCAGAATCAGCCGTCTGGAAAGC
>NW_027963047.1:0-210 GCF_054177405.1 Leptonychotes weddellii
CCCTCTCTTCTGTTCCACCCGATCTAGGCTTTGTCACCTGGACTACACACTGCAGCACAGAACCCTTCCTCGCTGATTTGCTCCTCTTGGGTCTTGCCTCCTCCGATCCCTCCGTCAAAGCCACCACATTTCTTTTTGTGGAGCCCAGGCTCTTTGCATATGCTCCTCCCTAGCTCACACATTCCCTGGCTCCTCACCACCCACAGTTTC
>NW_027963048.1:0-210 GCF_054177405.1 Leptonychotes weddellii
ATGTATTTATAGGGGCGCCTGGGTGGCTCAGTTGGTTAAGCGACTGCCTTCGGCTCAGGTCATGATCCTGGAGTCCCGGGATCGAGTCCCGCATTGGGCTCCCTGCTCGGCAGGGAGTCTGCTTCTCCCTCTGACCCTCCTCCCTCTCATGCTCTCTGTCTCTCATTCTCTCTGTCTCAAATAAATAAATAAAATCTTTAAAAAAAAAAA
>NW_027963049.1:0-210 GCF_054177405.1 Leptonychotes weddellii
ACACACAAAAGACACACACACAGACACATGCACACAACACACACAAACACACAGACACATGCACACACACAGACACACACACAGAGACACACAAGACACACACACAGCCACACACACACAGACACACACAGAGAGACACATACACAGACACACAGTCTCACACACACACACAGACACACACACAGAGACACACACAGACACAGAGACACA
>NW_027963050.1:0-210 GCF_054177405.1 Leptonychotes weddellii
ACATAAGAATAAAAAAAAAAAAAAACGAGTGTCTTGGTCCGTTCGGGCGGCTATCACAAAATACCATAAGCGGGGCAGCTGATAAGTCACATGGATCTATTTCTCATGGTTCTGGAGGCTGGGAAGCGCGAGACCAGGATGCTGGCAGACTTGGCCTTCCTGGTTCATAGATGTGTCCTCACATGGTCAAAGGGACAGGGACCTTTCTTG
>NW_027963051.1:0-210 GCF_054177405.1 Leptonychotes weddellii
AGCAGGGGCACCTGGGTGGCTCAGTCAGTTAAGAGTTTGCCTTCAGCTCAGGTCATGATCCCAGGGTCCCGGGATCACATTGGGCTCCCTGCTCAGTGGGGAGTCTGCTTCTCCCTTTCCCTCTGCCCCTCCCCCCACCTCGTGCTCTCTCTAGCTTGCACTCACTCTCTCAATAAATAAAATCTTTAAAAAAAAAAAATACCTTACAGC
>NW_027963052.1:0-210 GCF_054177405.1 Leptonychotes weddellii
AAAATATTTGCCAATTGTAAACTAAAATATCTTAGTGGGTGAGGTTATTTTTAAATGTCAGTGCTTATCAGGCAGCATTTTAGAAACTTGAGCATTATATAAAACCCATTATAGAAAAGTAACAGACACCTGCTATTGATTTAAATTATTTTTATTATACTGTTACTTAAAATACAACAAACATTGGGACGCACTGAGCGGAATCATCAT
>NW_027963053.1:0-210 GCF_054177405.1 Leptonychotes weddellii
ATGGAGGGTTGTCACCTGCTGAGCTGCAGGGGTGGTGGGTTTCTTGGAGGAGGTGAAACCTACATCTTCCCCTCTGGGGCCTGTGACTGGTGAGTCTCTCCTGTGGGGGGTTCTAATGTTGGGTCTGTAACTGACAGTTGTTCCTGTAACCGACCCTGAGTGGCAGGCTCCCCCTCCAGCCTCCCCTTCTGGCGTCCCCAGTCCACTTTC
>NW_027963054.1:0-1167 GCF_054177405.1 Leptonychotes weddellii
AAGTACTACAGAGTATACAAAGAAATATAAAATTAGAAAGAATTATTTTGTTTACAGGGGCTCCTGCTTTTTTTTTTTTTTTTTTTAAGTAGACTCCATGCCTTGGGGCTTGAATTCACACCTGAGATCAAAAGTCAGATACTCCACTGACTGAGCCAGCCAGGCAGTCCAGAGCTCTTGCTTTAAAAAAAAAAATCTGATTTCATATGGCAAAATGGAAAGTCATATGACAAAATATCACTGTGGGAAGAAATTTTCTGAGTGGCACTTAATTAAGCCTGCTGGGTAAGAATAACTTGATGTATAGCTAAAAGACTGGTTGGATGGAAACCACAGGAGTTTTGATTAGATAAAAGATAAGAATTTTACAGAAGCTCTGAAAAGAACAAACTAGTAGTGGAAAGATTATTGTTGTGTATGGACAAATTTCACAAAATTTTTTGTTTCCATTTTCTATTCTTAAAGCTATTCTTTCTGAAATGGAGGAGTGTTTTATTCTCTTCACAAGCTCCAACTGTTTTTATATCCTGCAATATTTACACTTCGACTTACTTCAATTCCTCAAATGCTGTTCCCTTCTCCCATCCACATGTGGAGCTGGATTGTGGAATTAAGAATTACATAAAAGAGCTCTAAAAATACATACACCTAAAGTGATGGTTAATTTTATGTATCAGTTTGGCTAGGCAGTGGCATCCAGTTGTTTGATTAAATACCCATCTAACCTAGAAATAAATCTAACCAAAGAGGCAAAGAATCTATACTCAGAAAACTATAGAATACTCATGAAAGAAATTGAGGAAGACACAAAGAAATGGAAAAACGTTCCATGCTCACAGATTGGAAGAACAAATATTGTGAAAATGTCTATGCTACCTAGAGCAATCTACACATTTAATGCGATCCCTATCAAAATACTATCAACCTTTATTTCAAAGAAATGGAACAAATAATCCTAAAATTTGTATGGAACCAGAATAGACCGAGAATAGCCAGAGGAATGTTGAAAAAGAAAAGCAAAGCTAGTGGCATCACAATTCCAGACTTCAAGCTATATTACAAAGCTGTAATCCTCCAGACAGTATGGTACTGGCACAAAAACAGACGCATAGATCAATGGAACAGAATAGAGAGCCCAGAAATGGACCCTCAACTCTACGGTCAACT
>NW_027963055.1:0-210 GCF_054177405.1 Leptonychotes weddellii
ATGAGAGGGGTGAGGGTCAGAGGGAGAAGCAGGCTCCCTGCTGAGCAGGGAGCCCGATGTGGGACTCGATCCAGGGACTCCAGGATCATGACCTGAGCCGAAGGCAGTCGCTTAACCAACTGAGCCACCCAGGCGCTCATGATGGTGAATTTCTTTTCTCTCTGATTTCTAACTTTGGCATCTAGAATGCAGCTAGGCAAGGAGTGTGTC
>NW_027963056.1:0-210 GCF_054177405.1 Leptonychotes weddellii
CAGAAGGGCAAAGAGTGTTAATAGTGTTTGGGCAACTTTCTCCCAGTGGGAGAGTTTTTCCTGCTTACTAGCTCTTAGAGGAAAGTTTATTTCCCTTCCCCTTGTCACTCCCTTCTGCAGACATGTGGAAGTGCATCCTCCCAACCTCTAGCTCATGCAAAGACCAAAGCAAAATCTTTATCATGACCTGTGGCCCTCTGTTATATGCCC
>NW_027963057.1:0-210 GCF_054177405.1 Leptonychotes weddellii
CAGGAGACCCAAAACCTGCCAAAGGGGAACTCAGGCTTGGGTGATCCAGGACTGGAACGTGGGACTCTGGACAGCCCTACCAACTGATGCTTCCAGCAACCTCTGGTGATTGTAAAAGCAAAAGGCACCAGACAATGAAGATTTTATTCAGGCTATTGCAATAGACAGAATGTTCATTGGTGAGGACCATCCCAAAGAAAAGGGAGGGGC
>NW_027963058.1:0-210 GCF_054177405.1 Leptonychotes weddellii
CAGGTTATACGGAACAGGCAAGTCCTAGAAGTACAGAACGACAAAAGGACTTGTTGTTATCCTTGTTCTCGAGGTCTCTCTTGCCTTTATCATGAAGAATAAAGGAAAGATAAGGGGCTATGTTAATATAGTTATGAATGAAGTACCTCAGTTGCTTATCTCAACCTATGTCATCTCTATTAAAGAGAATTTCTTTGAGGAAAAAAAAAA
>NW_027963059.1:0-210 GCF_054177405.1 Leptonychotes weddellii
CATCCTGAAGGGGAACGTCGTACGGTCCCAAGAATGGCCTCATTTTTGCCGTGGTCCACTCTTGTCCCACTGAATACTAACACTGTTTGAAGCCTCCTGTGATTGCTTTTCTCCCAGAGACCCACGCGACTCCTGACTAGCCTGCAACTGTATTGTTTGTACAGATCTGGCTGGTGTTTGGAGAAAATCCAGGTCTGTTTTGTTTGCTGA
>NW_027963060.1:0-210 GCF_054177405.1 Leptonychotes weddellii
AGAGTTGATACCAATTCCCCGTATTTACTGTGATGCCCGAGAAATCCCCGTATTACTGTGCACACCAGGGTCTCAGGATGGAGGTGCTGTTGTGTCCAGAAGCAAAGGAAAGTATTGTTCTTGAAATATTTTCGTACTTCCAGCGACCCACCTGGATGGGCATCTGGGGGGTACACAAATGCCCACGAGTCCTACAGTCCCCCAGGGTGG
>NW_027963061.1:0-210 GCF_054177405.1 Leptonychotes weddellii
GTGGGTCCAGCTGTCCTCATGTTCAGTCTCACTGGCAAAAGCCTGACCTCTCTTGGATTTAAGGTGCAGTCGACCCTTGAACAACATGTGTTTGAGCTGTGCAGGTACACTTAAGAGGTGCTTATTTTGATAAATACAGTATAGTACTGTAAACGTATTTTCTCATGATTTTTTAAAAGATTATTTCAGAGAAGGGGAGGGGCAGAGGGA
>NW_027963062.1:0-210 GCF_054177405.1 Leptonychotes weddellii
AACAATGAATAATGGAACACTTCATCTAGAACTAATGATGTAATGTATAGGGATTAACATAAGAATAAAAAAAAAAAAGGAAAGAAAGAGTAAGTGTTGAAGAGGATGTAGAGAAATGGGGACCTTTGTGCATTGCTGGTGAGCGTGTAAAATGGTGCAGGCGCTATGAAAAAGAGTATGGCAATTTCTCAAAAAATTAAATATAAAATT
>NW_027963063.1:0-210 GCF_054177405.1 Leptonychotes weddellii
CTACTCCTCCGCCATCTTGCTCCCTGTCCTGATCCTCTTGCCTCAGGTGACAGCAAGAGCAGTAGCTTGTCCCAAACTGACCTGGTCAAGATTGTCAAACATAGGTAATTAACAGAAGGTTCTTTGTCTCTTCAATCGTAAGCTGTACATCTGTCAATCCAGAGCTGACTATGGACGCGTGTCCTTCTAGATGGTAAAGCTAATATTAGA
>NW_027963064.1:0-210 GCF_054177405.1 Leptonychotes weddellii
CATTTGGAAGTGTTACCTCCTCCTCAATATTTTGGAAGAGTTAAGGGGGATTGATATCAGTTCTACTTTACATCTTTGGTGGAATTCTCCAGTGAAACCACCTGGTCCTGGAGTTTTCCTTTTTTTTTTTTTTAAATATTTTTCTTTTTTATTACAGATTGAATCTTTTCACCAATTATTGATCTGTTCAGATTTTCTACTTCTTCCTGA
>NW_027963065.1:0-1167 GCF_054177405.1 Leptonychotes weddellii
TGCTCGAGCACTTTTAGTAAATGTGTGGGTGCTGTGGTGGGGAGGTCTGCCCAGGTTGTGGTGTCATAAACAGTCCTCTTGCCTGGGAAGATGGGGAACCATTGGTCTAGATGCAGCCTCAGGTGAATCTAGAATGTCCTCCTGCCCACTTCCTCATCTACCTTATCCATAACTTTCTTCCAGTGCAGACATGAAACCTATGGGAGCCCCTCCACGCTGGGAACAGCTCTCCATTCTTTGAGAACAGTTGCTCCTTTTGTAAATCCAACCACATGTTTTAGGTGCTGGGCTGTTCACCCCAGAATCCTGCTCTTTGCCAGGGTGGAGGAGTCCAATGGCGGGAACATGACTCAAGCCCAAATTATCAAAGTCTCCCTCAGAGATTTCCACACCGCAGCTCGGCTCAGAGCTGCTGATACCCATAAAAAAAATGTGTCAAAAAAACAGGGAGATAAAAGCAGGGAGAGAAAACAAAGCACTCGTGCAGAGAAAACTGAGAGGCAATGTGAGAACAGAGCTTCTGGTCCCAACTCTGTGTGGGAGTGGTCTCCCAATCCATGCATCCATGATTTATAAGAAATTTACCCCAAATTCTCAATTTTCTTTAACATGTTACATTTAATTAGTTACTATTACTGAAAGCAGAAGGTTCTTGAAAAACACAAAATCCAATTCAATCCAAGGACTATATGCTAAGTTTTTTCTAAGGTTCAAGCTAGAGATCTGGGCTGGAGATGTCAATTCCCAGGATGAAGACAGTGGCAAGAACGTAAATGAACCAAATATAATGACAAGTCAACTGTAATAACAGTGAAGTCTGTAAAAATTTGGGGGAATCCAGACAAAGAACCATAGATTTTTTTGTGGGCACAGGAAATCAGAATGACTAATTGCCAAGTAGACAATGGTAGAATGGAATTTTAAGACAAAAGTAACAGTTTGGCAGAGTTTGAGTCTCTTAAAATAGTCTGAAATTTGGGCAGAAGAATGAACACTCAGATGTAATGGCAGCCCAAGGACATGCCTGTAGGGGGTGACGGATACTGGACAGAATCTGGCTGGGATTCAAAAGAGTAAGTTTCTATATGTTGCCTTCAGAAATTAGGACTTTATTCTGTAGAAAAATGAAAACCGTCTGTTGCTTAATGTTTGGAAGTGGCAAGTGTC
>NW_027963066.1:0-210 GCF_054177405.1 Leptonychotes weddellii
CATGAAGATAGAGCAAAAGACAATGAAAGACTCATGAGAAGGGAGGGTAATCAGAGAAGGAGAAGGGAGTTTTTGAGCCTGACTTTAAAAGAGGGAAGGAAATAGAACAAGTAGGAATGGAGTATACAGTCACTTAAAGAGAAATAAACAAATGGGAAATGAGTATTTCCTAAATAGACTTCCATACTTGGGGAAGAGCTTCTATGTAGG
>NW_027963067.1:0-210 GCF_054177405.1 Leptonychotes weddellii
CGACATTTGTATCTTTGGGGTAAATACCCAGTAGTGCAATTGCTGGGTCATAGGGTAGCTCTATTTTCAACTTTTTGAGGAACCTCCATACTGTTTTCCAGAGTGGCTGCACAAGCTTGCATTCCCACCAACAGTGTAGGGGTGTTCCCCCTTCTAATGCTGGAAGTATTTTGATAGGTATTGCATTAAATGTGTATGTTGCTTTGGGTA
>NW_027963068.1:0-210 GCF_054177405.1 Leptonychotes weddellii
AAAAAAAAAAAAGAGAGAGAGAGAGAGAAATAGAGGCCAATACCTCTGATGAACAAAGATGAAGAAAAATCCTCAATAAAATATTAGCAAATGGAATCCAACAATACATTAAAAAAAAAAAATCATTCACCATGATCAAGTAGGATTTATTCCAGGAATGCAAGGTGGTTCAATATTCAGAAATTAGTTACATGATACATCACATCAAGA
>NW_027963069.1:0-210 GCF_054177405.1 Leptonychotes weddellii
TTTTATTTATTGGGGCGCCTGAGTGGCTCAGTCGTTAAGCGTCTGCCTTCGGCTCTGGTCATGATCCCAGGGTCCTGGGATCGAGCCCCGCATCGGGCTCCCTGCTCGGCAGGGAGTCTGCTTCTCCCTCTCCCACTCCCCCTGCTTGTGTTCCCTCTCTCGCTGTGTCTCTCTCTGTCAAATAAATAAATAAAATCTTTAAAAAAAAAA
>NW_027963070.1:0-210 GCF_054177405.1 Leptonychotes weddellii
AAATAAAATCTTTAAAAAAAAAAAAAAGATTTAAGAATATGCTGCCTATAAGAGATTCACTTTAGCTTTATTTTTTTTATTATGTTATGTTAATCACCACACATTACATCATTAGTTTTTGATGTAGTGTTCCATGATTCATAACACCCAGTGCTCCATGCAGAACGTGCCCTCTTTAATACCCATCACCAGGCTAACCCATCCTCCCAC
>NW_027963071.1:0-210 GCF_054177405.1 Leptonychotes weddellii
AGAGAAATCGTCACATAGGAAAGTAAAATGGAAAGTTTAGCAAAAAGTATTGCGCCCAATAATTCTTTTTTTTTTTATTTTTTTATTGTTATGTTAATCCCCATACATTACGTCATTAGTTTTAGATGTAGTGTTCCATGATTCATTGTTTGTGCATAACACCCAGTGCTCCATGCAGAACGTGCCCTCCTTAATACCCATCACCAGGCT
>NW_027963072.1:0-210 GCF_054177405.1 Leptonychotes weddellii
ACGATACTGAGCAATGAGTGAAAGCCAGCATGATGGACTTGTTTGTGATTTCAGAGTAGAGCTGTCAGTCCTCTAAATTGAGCATGATGTTTGATTAGAGTTAGGGTTGGGTTAGGGGTTAGGGTTAAGGGTTAGGGTTAGGGTAGGTGACCCTGTGACCCATGCAGCCCCACAGTCAGCATGTTGGAGCCAGGAACACTCCCTCTGTGC
>NW_027963073.1:0-210 GCF_054177405.1 Leptonychotes weddellii
ACACGCACGCGCACGCACACACGCACACGCACACACACGCACTCACGCACTCACACACTCACGCACTCACGCACTCAGCAGTCCCTTCTCCTCCTAGCACCTAGCACAGTTTCTGGCACCAAGTGAGGGACTAATAAGCCCTTGCTGGGTGAATGTGCAAAGAAGATGCCCACAAATGTAGCCCCAAAAGACATGGGCCGCACACACTGA
>NW_027963074.1:0-210 GCF_054177405.1 Leptonychotes weddellii
ATTCCATACACGTCGGAAGACCATATTCCATTTGAAGGGTGAGGAGGGTAAAGGAAGAAGGTAGCCCTGAATCTAAAAGTTATGGTCCTGAATTTCTTCAAGTGAGTCCTTCTGGTAGGGTAGGTTTGTTAATGCGATCCACTGACCGATTATCTGTACGAAGTTAATGTAGAGACTGGGGTTGTCTTACGTGAACTGCCCCTGTTCTAG
>NW_027963075.1:0-210 GCF_054177405.1 Leptonychotes weddellii
AGTGAGCTGAATTTTTCATACCGAATACCAGGAAGTAGACACGAATCACAAATAAGCCTTCTTTGGCCATCTATGTGAGACAGATAAGCCAAGCTGGAGGGCGGGGACCTGTAGTGTGCTCTCAGAAACGCCAGGAGCTCATCCTGTCCATGGCCCTCCTGCCGGGGAGGACGGCACCTGAACTCCCAGAGAGAGACAGCAATGTGAGAG
>NW_027963076.1:0-1167 GCF_054177405.1 Leptonychotes weddellii
CATTCTACTAAAGAATGAATGGGTCAACTAGGAAATTAAAGAAGAATTAAAAAATTCATGGAAACAAATGAAAATGAAAACACAACTGTTCAAAATCTTTGAGATGCAGCAAAGACGGTCCTAAGTGGAAAGTATATAGCAATACAAGCCTTTCTCTAGAAACAAGATAGGTCTCAAATACACAACCTAACCCTACACCTAAAGGAGCTGGAGAAAGAACAGCAAATCAAGCCTAAACCCAGCAGGAGAAGAGAAATAATAAAGATCAGAGCAGAAATCAATGAAATAGAAACCAAAAGAATACTAGAAGAGATCAACGAAACTAGGAGCTGGATCTTTGAAAGAATCAACAAGATTGATAAACCCCTGGCCAGACTTATCAAACAGAAAAGAGAAATGACACAAATAAATAAAATCACGAATGAAAGAGGACAGATCACAACCAATACCAAAGAAATACAAACAATTATAAGAACATATTATGAGCAACTCTATGCCAGCAAATTAGATAATCTGGAAGAAATGGATGCATTCCTAGAGATGTAACAACTGCTGTAACTGAACCAGGAAGAAATAGAAAACCTTATAACCATTAAGGAAATTGAAGCAGTAATCAAAAATCTCCCAACAAACAAGAGCCCGGGGACAGATGGCTTCCCAGGGGAATTCTACCAAACATTTCAAGAAGAATTAATACCTATTCTTCTGAAACTGTTCCAAAAATAGAAATGGAAGGAAAACTTCCAAACTGATTTTATGAGGCCAGCATTCCTTTGATCCCAAAATCAGACAAAGACTCAATCAACAGGGGAATTACAGACCAATATCCCTGATAAACATGGATGCCAAGATTTCAACAAAATACTAGCCAGTGGGATCCAACAGTACATTAAAAGGATTATTCACCATGACCAAGTGGGATCTATCCCTGGGCTGCAAGGTTGGTTCAACAACCACAAATCAATCATTGTGATACAATACATAAGTAAAAGGAAGAACAAGAACCATATGATCCTTCAATAGATTCTAAAAAAAAACATTTGACAAAGTACAGCATCCTTTCTTGATTAAAACTCTTCAGAGTGTGGGGATAGAGGGTACATACCTCAATATCATAAAAGCTATCTATGAAAAACCCACAGCGAATATCATTCTCAATGGGGAAAA
>NW_027963077.1:0-210 GCF_054177405.1 Leptonychotes weddellii
CTTGGACCTGCGAGATCATTCACAGACTGCTGGGTAGTCAGCTGCAAGTCTTCCTTAGACAAGAAATGCCTGATGGTGCTATGCGGACCATTGTTACTCTCTGCAAAGGGAAAAGAATGAGAAATACAAGGCATGCAGATGAAAAGGGAAGTAAATTAGCTTTATTCATAGAATCCTGATTCAGAGAAAACATTATTGCGTATGTAGAAA
>NW_027963078.1:0-210 GCF_054177405.1 Leptonychotes weddellii
GTGTGCATGTGTATGCATGTGCATGTCTATGTGTATGCATGTGTGCATGTGTATGCCCGTGTATGTGTATGCATGTGCATGTCTATGTGTATGCATGTGTGCGTGTGTATGCATGTGCATATATATACTGTGTGTGCATGCATGTCAATGTCTATGTGCATGTGTGCACATGTATGTATTTGTGTATGCATGTGTGCACATGCGTGTCTA
>NW_027963079.1:0-210 GCF_054177405.1 Leptonychotes weddellii
AATCAATTTTGGGACATTTCCCTCTCCCCAGAAAGAACCCCGTACCCTTTGCTTAACCCCCTCCCTTTCCAACCACCAGTCTACTTAATGTCTCCACAGATTTGCCTGTTATGGACATGTCATATAAAGGGAATAGTGTCGTATGTGTCCTTTGTGACTGGCCCGTTTCACTCAGCAGCACGGTCTTAGGGTCCACCCATGTGCTAGCAC
>NW_027963080.1:0-210 GCF_054177405.1 Leptonychotes weddellii
AATCAATTTTGGGACATTTCCCTCTCCCCAGAAAGAACCCCGTACCCTTTGCTTAACCCCCTCCCTTTCCAACCACCAGTCTACTTAATGTCTCCATAGATTTGCCTGTTATGGACATGTCATATAAAGGGAATAGTGTCGTATGTGTCCTTTGTGACTGGCCCGTTTCACTCAGCAGCACGGTCTTAGGGTCCACCCACGTGCTAGCAC
>NW_027963081.1:0-210 GCF_054177405.1 Leptonychotes weddellii
TATCCTTACACCAAATCTAATGTGCACATAATATCTGAGTGATGGAACAATCTTATTTTCAATCAGCTCTAGAATGTGGGCACTGACACACCGCATCAGCTGCCTACACCTGCCCAAGCCATTTCTCGGATTCCCTAGGTGCTAACGGGCATTTTCACAGTAATCTGTGCACAATCACCAACCTCCAAGCAATAAAACAGAGATGAATAA
>NW_027963082.1:0-210 GCF_054177405.1 Leptonychotes weddellii
GCGCACAAGCAGGGGGAGGGGCAGGCAGAGGGAGAAGCAGGCTCCCTGCTGAGCAAGGAGCCCGATCCCAGGACCCTGGAATCATGACCTAAGCGGAAGGCAGACGCTTAACCAACTGAGCCACCCAGGCATCCCAATAAATAAAATCTTTTAAAAAATATGTAAACTTATAAAATATGAGCCAAAAAGAGTTGTTTCAATGAAAATTAA
>NW_027963083.1:0-210 GCF_054177405.1 Leptonychotes weddellii
GGTCACATCCAGGGAATTGGCAAGGCGCGTCAGATAATTAGGCACTAACTACTGTTCTACATAGTCTACTTTGCCTGGGTATATACGATTGATACATATATTGTAATCTCTTGACTCCCCAAATGGTCCTGGAAGTAGGATTATTTTGTCCATTTTAAAGAGGTGGCAGTTCAAACTCAGGGAAGTCAAGTAACTGGCCCAAGGTCACAC
>NW_027963084.1:0-210 GCF_054177405.1 Leptonychotes weddellii
AGTGTAGTTTAAAAAAGGTTACTAGAGAACCCAAGAAGATTAAATAACTCCATGATGCATCTCTTTCACAAGAAAATATTAGTAAATAAACATGGAGAAACTCCTTTAGTACAAAACACACAAAGTTCTTGATAATATGTATAGTATGGTACAGTGTATTGAGATTATGAGACATTCTTTGATAATTTTTTAGTTTATTTGATAACATAT
>NW_027963085.1:0-210 GCF_054177405.1 Leptonychotes weddellii
CTGAGATCCCACGCCTCGGCTCCATCTCTGCAGCCGGCTTCCCCGCTCCGATACCTGGGAGCTCTGTCGCACTCAGGCACCCCCAGTCTTCCTGTGACACCAAGGGTCCTGAGACCACACTGTCCCACGAGGGTTCCGCCCCCTGCTTAGCCACATCCCACAGCGGAGCAAACTTCTAAAAGTTCCGATTTTGTGCTCCGCGGCTCTATC
>NW_027963086.1:0-210 GCF_054177405.1 Leptonychotes weddellii
CTTGTCATGGAGCTGGCAGAATGAGTTAGTGCCTGGAGCATTATCCTTTTCTAAAATCCATTTTTGTTTATTTCAGTCTCTCCCTTAAAGTGCTTCTTAATAATCCTGGGGTTATTTCTATATTCTTACTGAATTTTAAATATATAATTTTAAATGGATAATAACATTTGTAGTGGAATTTTATAAAATGTTGCTAAAGCGTGCTTCCAA
>NW_027963087.1:0-1167 GCF_054177405.1 Leptonychotes weddellii
TTAAAAAAAAAAAAAAGAGGGGTGCCTAGGTGGCTCAGTCGTTAAGCATCTGCCTTCGGCTCAGGTCATGATCCCAGCGTCCTGGGATTGAGCCCCGCATCGGACTCCCTGCTCCACGGGAAGCCTGCTTCTCCCTCTCCCACTCCCCCTGCTTGTGTTCCCTCTCTCCCTGTGTCTCTCTCTGTCAAATGAATAAATAAAATCTTTAAAAATAAATAAATAAATAAATAAATAAATAAAAAGAAATTTTTAAAAAAGTTTTTTTTTTTTTTTTAAGTAATCCCTACATCCAATGTGGGGCTTGAACTCAGAACCCCGAGATCAAGAGTCTCACACTCCACCTACCCTGGCCGGGCACCCTAAAGTTGATGTTTAAATGTGATGTCTCTGATGTCAGTTCTGATATTGCTAACCTGTCACTTGTCTGTTTTCTAGGTCATGACTAAAGGTTTATGGATTTTATTGATATTTTCCAAGAACCAGCTCTCAGTTTCTCTGATTTTTTTTCTTTATTCTGTTTTTTAATATAAGAGCTGATTTCTGCTCTTATCAGTAAAACCGATCACTATATAAAAATCACTACAGCTTTATAGTATAACGTGAAATCTCGAATGTGATGCCTCCAATTTTGCTTTGCTTTTTCAAGATTGCTTTGGCTATTCAGGATCTTTTATGGTTCCATACAGATTTTAGAATTGTTTGTTCTAGTTCTGTGAAAAATGCTGGTGGCATATTGATAGGGATTGCATTAAATCTGCAGAGTGCTTTGGGTAGTATGGACATTTTAACAATATTTCTTCTTCCAGTCTATGAACATGGAATGTCTTTCCATTTGTTTGTGTTGTCTTCAATTTCTTTCATACATGTTTTATAGTTTTCACAGTACAGGTCTTTCACCTCTTTGGTTAAGTTTATTCCTAGATACTTTATGATTTTCAGTGCAATTGTAGATGGGATTGTTTTCTCAATTTTTCTTTCTGCTGCTTCATTATTAGCGTATGGAAATGCAACGGATTTCTGTATGTTGATTTTGTATCCTGCCACCTTACTGAACTCATTTATCAGGAAACCTAGTTTTTCTAATATTAATATTGTCACTCTATTTTTTCTACTAGTATTTTCATCGTATATCTTCTTCAACTCCTTTATTTTTAACCTATTTATGTC
>NW_027963088.1:0-210 GCF_054177405.1 Leptonychotes weddellii
AAAATACTAGTTCTTTAGGCAGCAAAGTAGTTAAATATTGGAATGATCACCTACAATTAAGAAAAATATTAAAATCAGGTAGTAAGATCAGAGAATAATGCAGCCTTGTAGATGGGTTAAAGAAACATTTTTACCAAATAAAAGTAATAATTGCCTTTGTCCATACTCATTATGGCTATAGCTATTCTTCAGTTTTTGATGTATGTGTCC
>NW_027963089.1:0-210 GCF_054177405.1 Leptonychotes weddellii
AGTGAAGGAGTTCCATGTGAAAAGCTCTACAACTCAATTTGTGTAAGAATAACAATTTTATTTCAGCAATGTCAATGCCACTCTTCACATTCATGTCAGTTATTTTCTATCATAAATTTACCTTTCTATTATAAGATTACTTTTCTAAGTACGGGAATCAGAAGTTAAATCAAATTTGTATTTGATTTGAAGTTTTCAAAAAACACATTG
>NW_027963090.1:0-210 GCF_054177405.1 Leptonychotes weddellii
GCCAGGCTCCTTGTTCATCCATTTTATTGCAGGTTTTGAAAGAATACTTGGATGGATTGATTTATGTATGTTGCCCATCACTTTATAACGATGTTTCTCAAAAGATGGTATGCAGATCTCTGACAATGGAACCAACAGGGGTTCTGGTTTAAAATGGAGGTTGCTAGACCCTACCTGAGATCTTCAGAGTCAGTATCTTTGGAGATAACA
>NW_027963091.1:0-210 GCF_054177405.1 Leptonychotes weddellii
GGTTAGCCTGTTGATGGGTATTAAGGAGGGCACGTACTGCATGGAGCACTGGGTGTTATACGAAAACAATGGATCGTGGATCACCACATCAAAAACTAATGATGTATGGTGACTAACATAACATAATAAAATAAAAAAAAAAAATCCAGGAAGATCAAAAAGAAAAAAAAAAGAAAGAAGGAACCATCGGCCCACACCTTGATTTTGGAC
>NW_027963092.1:0-210 GCF_054177405.1 Leptonychotes weddellii
GAAACGTGGGCCAGCAAATTACAGCCCAAAGACCAATTCTGGCCCACTTGATGTCTTTGTAAATAAAGTTTTATTGGCACCCAGCCATGCCCATTCTTTTATGCATTGTCTGTGGCTGCTTCCCCACAACAATGGCAGAGTTGTGTAGTTGTAACAGAGACCATATGGCCTGTAAAGTCATTCTCTTTCCTGTCCTGCACTTCACAGAAA
>NW_027963093.1:0-210 GCF_054177405.1 Leptonychotes weddellii
GATTTTATTATCAATTTTTAAGGGTATGCCACCCACTCTCAGACGGTCTGCATACATGCAGTGATGAAATCTAATTCAATGATCCTCTAGGATCTTTATTTTAAAAGCCATGTGTTCTAATGCATCACTTTAGGAAAATTGGAAACATTTTATTTTATTGAGCTCTTTTAAGCTGTAAAGCACTACTAAAACACTGATGAAAAAAAAAAA
>NW_027963094.1:0-210 GCF_054177405.1 Leptonychotes weddellii
ATCTGGTTGGGTTAAGAACAATATGGAGCACCAGTAAGTGAATTCAGACTAAACGGGAGACACTATTCCCACAGCAAAACTTCAGCAAGAAGAATTAGAGTTGCTTACCAGAACATGCTGCAAAACATCCTGGGTTTTGTCATATGTAACTATATTATGAAATAAAAGATGTGGTGTGTGTGTGTGTGTGTGTGTGTGTGTATGTGTGTA
>NW_027963095.1:0-210 GCF_054177405.1 Leptonychotes weddellii
GCCACCCAGGCGCCCTGAACTGATTAAAAGGGCAAATCTTATCTAAAACAACAACAACAACAAAAGACAAAGCTACTACCCTCTCCTCAAAGCTTCAGAGTGGTTCCTGTCTCAATGCAAGTGACACGCCCGTGCGTCCTCCCGCCCGGCCCCAGTCGTCACTTCCGGTATGCTCTCTGCCAGCCCTGGCCCCCGGGCCTTCTCCCAGCA
>NW_027963096.1:0-210 GCF_054177405.1 Leptonychotes weddellii
TTCTATCATCGGGGCGCCTGGGTGGCTCAGTTGGTTAAGCGACTGCCTTCGGCTCAGGTCATGATCCTGGAGTCCCGGGATCGAGTCCCGCATCGGGCTCCCTGCTCGGCAGGGAGTCTGCTTCTCCCTCTGACCCTCCTCCCTCTCATGCTCTCTGTCTCTCATTCTCTCTGTCTCAAATAAATAAATAAAAAATCTTTAAAAAAAAAA
>NW_027963097.1:0-210 GCF_054177405.1 Leptonychotes weddellii
ACCCAGGCGCCCTGTAGCCAAGCTCTTATGTGACTTTTACACCTGGCATGCGTTCCTTGTTTTGGTTTTAATTTTTCCCCCGTTTGACACAGCTTTTTAGTGTCTGTGTTTATGTGTGTAGAAGACTTAGATGACCCGTAATTGACAGAGCTTTCTCCCCAGAGTCTCTGTTACACAGTAGAACTCTGCATTAGCCATTATTGCCCCCTA
>NW_027963098.1:0-1167 GCF_054177405.1 Leptonychotes weddellii
ATCGGGCTCTGCGTTCAGTGGGGAGTCTGCTTGAGATTCTCTCTCTCCCTCTCCCTCTGGTTCCCCCTCTTCCCCACCCACACGCACTCTCTCTCATGAATAAATAAATCTTTAAAAAAATACACTTTAACTGCTTGCCAGGGGCTTGGGGAAGGGAGGAATGGAGAATTACTGTTGAATGGGGACAGAGTTTCAGTTTAGAAGATGAGAAAGTTCTGGAGATGCATGGTGGTGATGGTTGCCCAGCAGTGTGATTGTTAATGGTATACAACAGCATGCTTACAAGTGGCCAAAGTGGTAAATTTTATATTATGAGTATTTACTCACAATAAAAAATATACAGTTTAGGGGCGCCTGGGTGGCTCAGTTGGTTGAGCGACTGCCTTCAGCTCAGGTCATGATTCCAGGTCCTGGGATCGAGTCCCGCATCGGGCTCCCTGCTTGGCGGGGAGCCTGCTTCTCCCTCTCCCACTCCCCCTGCTTGTGTTCCCTCTCTCGCTGTCTCTGTCAAATAAATAAATAAAATCTTTAAAAAAAAAAATATACAGTTTAGCTTCCATTTAATTTAGGCTAAGGATATTATGTAACTCTTAAAAAATTTTCTTGTCATGGTAAGAGGAAAAGTAGCAGGGAAAAAGCTATTACTTGTTAGCTCGTAGCTTATCTGTAACACTAACAAGCAACAAAATTTTAATACTCGTTGGGTAACAAATTGGCCTCATTTGAACTTCTTTAGAACTCTGTTACTTAGTATAACTTCATAGATTATGGTCTATTTAATTTTTTATCTCTGGACCTCTTTATAGTTCATCAATAAATGTTGATTTAAATTGAATTTAGAAGTAGTCAGTTGTCTAATATTAGGTAAAAGAACAAAATAGGAGAGAATTTGTGCTTGGGGGGCTGGCTGACTTAAATACCCTAAACATGCATTTGCCAAATGTGTGATCAGAAGTAGATACTGATGCTGAGCTGATTCTAAGAACACCAGGTCTAAACCAGGGTTAAGGTCAACATTAATTAAGAATGAAGAACAGTTAAAGCTTAATGAAGCATCAATTTATATGGAGAACTTTTGTTTCAAATTAAGTCTTGTTTTTTCGAAATCAGGTGTTAATGCATGCTTATTCTTAGTTGTATTAATCAAGGTTCATATTTTTACCCCCG
>NW_027963099.1:0-210 GCF_054177405.1 Leptonychotes weddellii
GGGGGGAGTCGCAGGGGAGGAAAGGGCACCTGGAGGGACAGGGCTCAGCAGTGGGGCTTGAGTTACGGGGTCAGTGGTGGCGCAGTGGGTAAGGGGCTGCGGGAGGTGAGGGATGAGGCGAGGGGAGGGCGCCCCGTCCCGGCGCTCACCGGCCACCTGCAGGCTGACTGCGGCGCTGCCGAAGTCCCGGATGCTCACGAAGCAGGTGAA
>NW_027963100.1:0-210 GCF_054177405.1 Leptonychotes weddellii
ACCCTTGGTGGGGAAAATGAATATACAAGTAGCTATAATAATTTTAACCAGAATTTAAAGCAAAATCTTCTGAGTGCCAGAAGACAGAAAATTTGCAATTCCCCAATGTAATTGAGTATACTTTTATAGACTTCGTTTTGTTTTGGAAATTAATTCTTCCACAATAGAGATACTCTGATTAATTTAAGTTATAATTAAAAGCAACCCTAG
>NW_027963101.1:0-210 GCF_054177405.1 Leptonychotes weddellii
GATATTGCAGAATCAGAATACTTTGTGCTCAAGGTACGATAACTTTATTATATTTTTATATTATAAAAACAATCCATGCTATTTTGGCAGGTCAAACAAAACATGAAAGATATTTAAGAAGTTAATAATTTTCTCCTTTCCTTCCTACAGTCCCTTTCCTTCAGACTAACTATTGGCAACAGTTTGTGTGTGTGTGTGTGTGTGTGTGTA
>NW_027963102.1:0-210 GCF_054177405.1 Leptonychotes weddellii
AAGAGTAGTTTGGGGCGCCTGGGTGGCTCAGTCGTTAAGCGTCTGCCTTCGGCTCAGGTCATGATCCCAGGGTCCTGGGATCGAGTCCCACATCGGGCTCCCTGCTCGGCAGGAAGCCTGCTTCTCCCTCTCCCACTCCCCCTGCTTGTGTTCCTGCTCTCGCTCTCTCTCTCTCTGTCAAATAAATAAATAAAATCTTTAAAAAAAAAA
>NW_027963103.1:0-210 GCF_054177405.1 Leptonychotes weddellii
GGTTATTTTTTTCCTTCAGACTACTTTTAATTTTGTATTAAATGGAAATGTATCACGTAATTGTGCATATTCTTTTTCTTGCTGTACCTAAATGTAGTAATTATTATCACCCTCTTGCAGTATTTTCTATTAATATGTGTTTAGTTTTCTTCATTTGTATCACCTTAAGGATCACAAAAAGCAACCATTTCTATTATCACCCCACATCCA
>NW_027963104.1:0-210 GCF_054177405.1 Leptonychotes weddellii
AGCCAGGCTCCTGTTCATCCATTTTATTGCAGGTTTTGAAAGAATACTTGGATGGATTGATTTATGTATGTTGCCCATCACTTTATAACGATGTTTCTCAAAAGATGATATGCAGATCTCTGACAATGGAACCAACAGGGGTTCTGGTTTAAAATGGAGGTTGCTAGACCCTACCTGAGATCTTCAGAGTCAGTATCTTCGGAGATAACA
>NW_027963105.1:0-210 GCF_054177405.1 Leptonychotes weddellii
CAATTATTTGCGGAAATAAAGTAAGTTTATAGTCTGTTATACAATCATGGCTGGAACCAGAAGTCTGGCAGATTTTTATAAATTTAATATACCTCTACCCTATGATTTAGCAACTCTATTCCTAATTATTGACCCAAGAGAAATGGGAACATATTTCTATTAGAATACATGCACAAGAATTTTCATAGAAGCTTCATTCTTTAATCATTA
>NW_027963106.1:0-210 GCF_054177405.1 Leptonychotes weddellii
CTTGGACCTGTGAGATCATTCACAGACTGCTGGGTAGTCAGCTGCAAGTCTTCCTTAGACAAGAAATGCCTGATGGTGCTATGCGGACCATTGTTACTCTCTGCAAAGGGAAAAGAATGAGAAATACAAGGCATGCAGATGAAAAGGGAAGTAAATTAGCTTTATTCATAGAATCCTGATTCAGAGAAAACATTATTGCATATGTAGAAA
>NW_027963107.1:0-210 GCF_054177405.1 Leptonychotes weddellii
CTTATTATCTTGCATCCTTGTTAAAACTATGAATGTATTAAAGTGTATGTGCACCCCAATGTTTATAGGAGCAATGTCCACAATAGCCAAACTATGGAAAGAGTCAAGATGTTCATCGACAGATGAATGGATAAAGAAGATGTAGTATATATATATACAATGGAATATTATGCAGCCATCAAAAAAACAAAATCTTGCCATTTGCAATGA
>NW_027963108.1:0-1167 GCF_054177405.1 Leptonychotes weddellii
TTTTTTTCTATTATGATGTAGAAATTAGGGAGATGAAGGCAAATAATTAAAAAAAAAAAACTACACACGCAACAAAATAAAACAGACCCTTCTTCTAATGGTGAGAGAAACTGCCAGAGCTCCTCACTTGGACTAAGGTGAGGTGCTTAAAGGTTTCTTGATATTTTGGATGTTCACAAAACCCAAACTGCAAACGTGGTGTTTGACCTTTTGCCGCAAAGAAAACCTCTAAGACATATCCAGAGGTTGGCCTCACTATTTGGCCAGAGAACAAACACAAAAAAAGAAAGATTTGGAAAAGTTACAGGGCAAGAATTCATGTGTGCACGAGCTAGTCTTTTTATTTGTCTGCAAAACAAACAAGCAAACAAAAAATTATTTGAGTAAGAGAAACACCTGGTACTTTACAGCTGCTCTTTTGCAATTAAAAATGCATATCATATCTAATCAAGATGAATACATCTTTTATTCTACAGATCTAAAATATTGTAGGTATACACAAGGGAGGTGCTTAATTGCAGAACCATTTGCAATCGGCTGACAAACCCACCTATCCTATCCACTATGAATGGTCCTAGAAAGCAGCGGTGCTTATACTCTAGGGAGTACAAGAATGATTTGGCTGTGTTTGTTAAAACCACTGATTCCTGGAAAAAGAGTTGGTTAAAGCAGTCTTTGGGAGGGACCAGAAAATTTTCCTAAAGCAGGTGACTCTCAACCAAAAGTTGACAAGCACTGCTGCAAAGGCATGGGGCATAAGTTTATTTTATATTAGTTTATTATTATTATTTACTTTTATTTTATTTTTTTAGAGAGGGAGAGACAGGGAGTTGGGGAGGGACCGAGGGAGAGAGAGAGAGAGAATCTTTTTTATTTTTTTATTTTTTTTTTATTCTTATGTTGATCCCCATACATTACATCATTAGTTCTAGATGAAGTGTTCCATGATTCATTGTTCGTGCACAACACCCAGTGCTCCATGCAGAACGTGCCCTCCTCAACACCCACCACCAGGCCAACCCATCCTCCCGCCCCCCTCCCCTCTAGAACCCTCAGTTTGTTTTTCAGAGTCCGTCGTCTCTCATGGTTCGTCTACCCCTCCGATTTCCCCCGCTTCATTCTTCCCCTCCCGCTACCTTCTTCTTCTTCTTCTTCTTCTTCTTCTTC
>NW_027963109.1:0-210 GCF_054177405.1 Leptonychotes weddellii
AGTGAGCTGAGTTTTTCATACCGAATACCAGGAAGTAGACACGAATCACAAATAAGCCTTCTTTGGCCATCTATGTGAGACAGATAAGCCAAGCTGGAGGGCGGGGACCTGTAGTGTGCTCTCAGAAACGCCAGGAGCTCATCCTGTCCATGGCCCTCCTGCCGGGGAGGACGGCACCTGAACTCCCAGAGAGAGACAGTAATGTGAGAG
>NW_027963110.1:0-210 GCF_054177405.1 Leptonychotes weddellii
AATATGATGGAGTTTTCCAGTCTACCTGCATTTCTGTGTTCTATTCTCTCTTGCTAAAATACTCCCCTTGTCCCCAGGTCCTATCTGTAGGAATTCTACCATTAAGCCAGCCAGATCTACATCAAATGCCACCAAGGACATGAAGTGTTTCTTGACCCATGCCGTCTGCAATGCCCCTAAGTGGTTTGAATTCCTAAGTCCTATTGCATT
>NW_027963111.1:0-210 GCF_054177405.1 Leptonychotes weddellii
ATTCAGTTAACAGGGGCGCCTGGGTGGCTCAGTTGGTTAAGCGACTGCCTTCGGCTCAGGTCATGATCCTGGAGTCCCGGGATCGAGTCCCGCATCGGGCTCCCTGCTCGGCGGGGAGTCTGCTTCTCCCTCTGACCCTCCTCCCTCTCATGCTCTCTGTCTCTCATTCTCTCTCTCTCAAATAAATAAATAAAATCTTTAAAAAAAAAT
>NW_027963112.1:0-210 GCF_054177405.1 Leptonychotes weddellii
GAAGTGGTGTCAGGTCTCATTTCACAAGCAGCCCAGAGCACACCTAGTTAAAACTCACCATATTCACATCCAGGGATGAAACACTGCCTCCCTCAGGCAAGGAGAGTCTTGTGGACAACTGCCTAAAGGACAGAGTAGCCAGAACACAACAGTGCATACGGAACACACTGGAAACACTCCCTGGAAGTGCCAGGCCCTGGGCACTACATC
>NW_027963113.1:0-210 GCF_054177405.1 Leptonychotes weddellii
GAATGGATGGAGAGATGCAGAGCTTCCAAGACCAGCAGAAACTGAAAGAATATGTGACCACTAAGCCGGCCCTGCAAGAAATATTAAGGGGGGTTCTATAAAAGGAGAATGACCCCAAGAGTGATATAGAAAAGAAATTTACAGGGACAATATATGAAAACAAGGTCTTCACAGGCAACATGATGACAATAAATACATATCTTTCAATAA
>NW_027963114.1:0-210 GCF_054177405.1 Leptonychotes weddellii
ACTACTACTACTAATAATAATAATGTCAATAATCTGAGTTTTGTTGGGTTGCAGGAGAAGATGGGGGAGGGGGAACTTCCTTCCACCCCCAAATCTTGAGATTGCAGGATTCGTCAGCCCAGAAATGGAGCACTAAAGTGGCATGGATCAAGAGATTTTCACTGTCAGTGAATTTCAGCACATAGGCTAGTTTTTTTTTTGTTTTACATA
>NW_027963115.1:0-210 GCF_054177405.1 Leptonychotes weddellii
AAGAAACTAACAGAACAGAGAGCAAAAAGGTAGTCTGTGTGGCAGAAAAGATAAGCCACCTTTTGTAACTTTTTCATAGCTAAATCCAGAAATGGTTCAAAGTGAGTACCTCTGGAACCAAGGGGCTGACTGGCTGGGGCTCTGTCATTCTGTGCTAGAGGTCATTTTACCTATGTGTTATAGTCACATGCATGGATCTGTCTGCTTAAA
>NW_027963116.1:0-210 GCF_054177405.1 Leptonychotes weddellii
CTGGGCTGAGCTTCTGAAAGGCAGTATCATTTTCACTAGTAAGTACTGGTGTGCTTGTTAGAAGGTAATTTACTTCCACCTATGGATGAATGGATAAACAAAATGTGGTAGATAGGTACAATATTACACAGTCTTAAAAAAGGAAGGAAATTCTGACACAGGCTGCAATGTGGATGAAACTTGAAGACATTGTGCCAAGTGCAATCAGCC
>NW_027963117.1:0-210 GCF_054177405.1 Leptonychotes weddellii
CATCAAGATACGAAATTCAGAAGCCATAAAAGAAATGATTGGTAAGTTTGACTAGATAACCACTTAAAATTTCTGCACAGAAATAAAAACATGCAACAATTAAAAAACCCCCCAAGGAGCACCTGGGTGGCTCAGTCAGTTAAGCATCTGCCTTCGGCTCAGGTCACGATCCCGGGGTCCTGGGATCGAGCGCCACATCAGGCTCTCTGC
>NW_027963118.1:0-210 GCF_054177405.1 Leptonychotes weddellii
ACTCCTTATCTTCTACAGATTTTCAGACATTACTGATCATGACCAAGGCACTGATTGCCTTCTCTACATGCAAACACTAGTCTTTTAAACAAGACATTCAGCGAAACATTCAACTCCCTCACCAGCCTCAGGCAGCAGGTCTCATAAAATGCCATAATGACTTACTTATAACAGGTTCAAACTGAAATAAATGAAACACAGAACGTTCTG
>NW_027963119.1:0-1167 GCF_054177405.1 Leptonychotes weddellii
TCCATTCATAAGTAATATTTATTCATTTATTTTAAAATATTGTCATAAATGGCTGTTGAGGGTCTACTAAGTCCACTGTTCCAGCCACTGGGGATACCGCAGTGAAAAGAAACACAAAGTTCCTTTCCTGGTTTACATCCTAGGGGAGGGCGATCAATAAACCAGTAAATATACAGTATATCAGATGGTGACATTGTAACAGAGAAAAATAAAGCAGGACGGAGAGCATGAGGTGTGTGGAATTTATTATTATTATTATTATTATTATTATTATTATTAATTATTTGATGAAGACTGCTGCTCTCCTGCCTGACTGACCCTTACTGGTTCCATAATAGGAGTAGATCAGCCTGCAGATAACTGCATATGTCAATACAGTCAGCAGGGATGGGTCCAACATAGGCTGGGCTGTCAGGTGGGGCACGCAGCAGAAACAACATTCCTTTGCATAAGGAAATTCTGCAAATATAGCATTGTACTAATGTAATATGGAAGAGACACTAAAGACTAAGGAGAGAATCAAAAGAATCGAGCTAGAAAGAAACTTAGAGATGTAAATTGAATGGTGCACTCCCGTGCTTCCTAACACAAAGTTACTCTCCAGTTAGGAAGATCTGAAAAGACAGACTGGAAGAAAGGAGCTTTAACTTAGCATTATAATGGACCTTTAAGAATAGATTGTGTTGATCCATTATGTAAAAAAACAAATCCTGGATTTTATAGAGAAAAATCTGATGAAGCCTCACTGTTAAGGTGTTCAGTGAGGAGAGGAAAGAGAGAGAAAAGAAGGCATCTGAGGGAAGAGGATTCCAGGCAGAGGGAACAGCAAGTGCAAAGTCCCAGAGGCAGGATCATAGTCATATTGTTTTATGAGCAGTAAGAAGACCTGTGAAAGAAATGAGGTCAGCAATGCGGAGAGTGGGGGGCAGGCAGAACACACCGAGTCTTTAGACCAATTTAAAGACTTTGGCTTTGGGCACCTGGGTGGCTCAGTCAGTTAAGCATCTTCCTTCAGCTCAGGTCATGATCCCGAGGTCCTAGGATTGAGCCCTGCATCGGACTCCCTGCCCAGTGGGGAGCCTGCTTCTCCCTCTCCCTCTGCCCCTCCCCCTGCTTGTGTTCTCTCTCTCTCTCTGTCAAATAAATGAATAAATAATCTTAAAAAAA
>NW_027963120.1:0-210 GCF_054177405.1 Leptonychotes weddellii
CAGTTCACCATGTGATTAAACTTGGCTTCTTACACAGCACCCAGAGCAGGAGAGAAGACAAGCCACACACCGAACAAGATAACAGAAGGTACAGGAAGTGAACGAACCAAACTCAGTCAGTCTGTGGGCGTGTGGTTGAGCTAAGGCCTCGGTCTGGTCCGGGTCAGCTCTCCGCACTCGGCTTCTGATGTTCTAGCGGTGAAGGCTCTC
>NW_027963121.1:0-210 GCF_054177405.1 Leptonychotes weddellii
CCAGAGAGTCTAAATCTCCATACACTTCTGGAACCCTTTTCTCACATTCTATATGCAATCTGCAGGAAATCTTGTTGCTTTACCCTCAAGGATCATCTGGATTGTCACCACCTCTGACCTTTCCCACTGTGGCGAGCGCACACCATCTGAATAATTCCCCGTTTCAACCCTTGCTGTCCTACTGCCTCTTCCCAAAGACCAGCCAGAAAG
>NW_027963122.1:0-210 GCF_054177405.1 Leptonychotes weddellii
AACTGTGGGTCTTTTGTAATTCATAACAAACTCCTTTGAACCACATCTGAGTCGATGTTAATGGGGGCATTTTTGGAAAGCCCCTAAGGATGGAGGCTGGTTGCCAGGGAAACCAACCACAATTAGAGGGTGGGACCTGTCAGTCCCACTGCCACATCCACTTCTGGAGGGGCAGGAGGTAGACTCAATCACCAAAAGCCAATGATTTCA
>NW_027963123.1:0-210 GCF_054177405.1 Leptonychotes weddellii
GCACCACGGTCACAGAGGCCTGGACATCCTGGAGGACAGGGGGCCTGCCCCGCATAAGTTGAGGACCATCCAGCTCCCCAAGCAGAGCCTCCAAGCCAACACCGGCAGCCCTTTGTGAACACGGGTTGCTAAATTCTGGGAACACCCACAACCCTGAAGTACCTGTAAGAAACGTCCTCAGAACAGGTGTCCCTGCAAGAGCCCTGACCC
>NW_027963124.1:0-210 GCF_054177405.1 Leptonychotes weddellii
AAATGAGGTTCAATAGGATGGTATCTGTAGAAATAAATTTTATCAAGATATTTTGTGTGTAAAATCAACACAGTTTGGCAACTGATTCTGTTAGTTCATTCATAAATATTTGGGTATTTGCTGTGCATTTCTTTTTAAGATTTTATTTATTTATTTGACAGAGACAGAGACAGCGAGAGCAGGAACACAAGCAGGGGGAATGGGAGAGGG
>NW_027963125.1:0-210 GCF_054177405.1 Leptonychotes weddellii
CAGGAGACCCGAAACCTGCCAAAGGGGAACTCAGGCTTGGGTGATCCAGGACTGGAACGTGGGACTCTGGACAGCCCTACCAACTGATGCTTCCAGCAACCTCTGGTGATTGTAAAAGCAAAAGGCACCAGACAATGAAGATTTTATTCAGGCTATTGCAATAGACAGAATGTTCATTGGTGAGGACCATCCCAAAGAAGAGGGAGGGGC
>NW_027963126.1:0-210 GCF_054177405.1 Leptonychotes weddellii
AAAGGATTCAGAGCATCCTATAGGGATGGTTGAGATTTAAGTATGGCCTGTATCAATTTGACTTCTCTATCTATTCAACCCAGTTTCCTCTTCCTTTTTCCTCAAGTGTTACTTTCTAATCAATACCCTGCAGCAAAATCCTATCTCAGCAGTCTGCTTCTGGAATATCCCACTTGTGCTCACAGTTTCTCCCTAAATGAGAGCCTCAAT
>NW_027963127.1:0-210 GCF_054177405.1 Leptonychotes weddellii
ATGAGCTGCCGCATCCTGTCCCCAAATCATTTTGTACCAACATTTTCCTTTTTCCCAGAACCCTCCCAGAATCCTAGAACTTCAGAGCTGCGAGGTCCTTAAAGGTCACTTATTTCAACCATCTACTACTGTTTTCCTTAGGAGAAACAGCTTGCCAAGATCATGGGGGCGGGCAGTAATGAGGAAAATTCACTCTCCCGTGCACATTTG
>NW_027963128.1:0-210 GCF_054177405.1 Leptonychotes weddellii
AGCCCGGTGAGGGGTATTAAGGAGGGCACGTACTGCATGGAGAACTGGGTGTTATACGAAAACAATGGATCGTGGATCACCACACCAAAAACTAATGATGTATTGTATGGTGACTAACATAACATAATAAAATTAAAAAAAAAAAAGAAATTCAGAACTTCTATTACTGGTTTATGTCTCCCTCAGCAGTGTTGATGCTCCCAGTGTGGA
>NW_027963129.1:0-210 GCF_054177405.1 Leptonychotes weddellii
TGTGTGGTTACGGGTTTATCTCCTTGATATTTCCCTGACTTTGGAGAGAGAAGGGGAGGAAAATGTATGTGACAGATCTGCTACCTCGAACCGAAAAGCCTCAAGATTTTTTTTTAAATAAAAAGACTTCGTAAATAACAAAGAGTTACATTACAAAACATAACACACTCTCATTTAAATTGCTTTTATTTTCTGATTCGTAGGTGGAAA
>NW_027963130.1:0-1167 GCF_054177405.1 Leptonychotes weddellii
CCTGCCCCCTCCCTCTGTCCATCTTCCAGGGCAGGATTGAGCAGCCAACGTACTTATGAGACTGGAGCTCCAGAGCCCACGTGGAGGAGTAAATTACAAGTGAATGCACCTCCAAGATGGGGCAGCCTCCCTCGTCCTGGCTGCACTTCAAAGCTTCCTGAAAAATCCCCAAGTACAGCCAGTCTCAGCAGGGTTCTGTACAACCCTCTGATGGCTCTGTCCGGGTACTGTCCAAGAGGCGCGGGCTCTCACTTGTTTGTGTCGACCCCCATCTCCTGCAGTTAGCAATGCCCACTGGCAGAGGAAACAGTGGGCCGTAGGGAGGCCAAGGTTGTGAACTTCACAGGAGCTGAACCCATCCTCCAGATGTCGGTCTGGGGTTTCATCTACCTGTGCTACAGACCTGAAGGGCCAGGACTGTCTTGTCTATCTTGGTAATCCCCACGTCTAGCGCAAATATGGCAATAGCTAGAACCCAGTACCTTTTTGTGGAGAGAGTGGATAATTTTGGTGTCCTGGTCTTTTATGCCAAATTCAATTAAAGTCCAGTTTGAATTTCCAATTCACTTAGACCACAGAGAACAAAGAATTTAAGATGCTCATAAACACTGGAGAGTGTCCAAACTGATTCCTTGGTAATTTCTAGGCACCAAAATAAAAACATGTGACGTTAGTAAAAATTGCTTTGTGACTTACAAAGCCCTTGTTACTGATATTCTGCCGTTAACAGACAACAACCCGTGATGACTGGTCTAGCTGTGCCCATCTCAGAGATGAAGAAACTGACACAGGGCGGGGGTGGTAATTTGCCAAAGTCCCGTAGTTAAGTGACAGAGACAGGACTCAAACCCAGGTCTTTTCCTTCTGAGTCCAGTATTCTTCCCACCCAAGGGGTGTGTTTTTGTCCCTGTATTCTGAGGGGTGCTGGAGAAGCTTCTAGAAAAGACAGAACCGAGGACAAAGTAATCCCTGACTTTGCCTGAGGCAATGGTGCGGGAAGATGAGAATTGCCTGTGCTTCTCCCATTTCCTGAGCATTTGCTCCGGACACACCTGCTTCCCGGGCAGGGCTGCCAGGGGGGCTGAAGCTTCCAGCCCCACTCCCTTACGCCGACCTCCCCCACAGCCTTGGCTAATGGGTGCCATCAGTTCACCACATAGAAACACT
>NW_027963131.1:0-210 GCF_054177405.1 Leptonychotes weddellii
ACAGGAGTTTCGAGGCCAAAAAGACAGATTTAGAATGGTAGAGGAAGGTATTGCCCAAGAGCTAGAAGTCGTGAGGTTTGCTGCAGTAAAACAGACAAATGCCGGCTGTGGACGGCACACAAAAATGTTGTTACATGGTGGGCGCCTGGGTGGCTCAGTTGGTTGGGCGACTGCCTTCGGCTCAGGTCATGATCCTGGACTCCCAGGATC
>NW_027963132.1:0-210 GCF_054177405.1 Leptonychotes weddellii
GTTCCATCCATGTCGTTGCAAATGGCAAGATCTCATTCCTTTTGATGGCTGCATAATATTCCATTGTATATATATACCACATCTTCTTTATCCAGTCATCTGTCGATGGACATCTTGGCTCTTTCCACAGTTTGGCTATCCCACAAGCTCCTCTTTAGGTTCCTTCTTAGGTCAAGAGTTGGCTCAGTCTACACAGTTGCCCAAGGCTCA
>NW_027963133.1:0-210 GCF_054177405.1 Leptonychotes weddellii
ATAAAAATGTTGAAAAACTTTCAATGTTAAAGCTGATGACATTGACAAGATTGAGTGATCATAAGGTTTGAGTGCCTAGATACGTGGTTTTGTACAATGGAGAACGACGTGTATTCATGATGTTTTGTAAAGCTAAAAGCACTTTCTTTGATGATTAGTTGTTTGCAGTACAGGTCATCAAAGAAAGACATTGTCATGACTGTTTTTCTA
>NW_027963134.1:0-210 GCF_054177405.1 Leptonychotes weddellii
CCATGAGAGACGATGGACTCTGAAAAACAAACTGAGGGTTCTAGAGGGGAGGGGGGTGGGAGGATGGGTTGGCCTGGTGGTGGGTATTGAGGAGGGCACGTTCTGCATGGAGCACTGGGTGTTGTGCACGAACAATGAATCATGGAACACTTCATCTAGAACTAATGATGTAATGTATGGGGATTAACATAAGAATAAATAAATAAATAA
>NW_027963135.1:0-210 GCF_054177405.1 Leptonychotes weddellii
GCAAGTACAGGTATGAGTGGGTACATGGATAAGATAGGACAGTGGGGACTAGGTATTTACCCAAAGACTACAAAAATACTAATTCACAGGGATACATGCACCCTGGTGTTTACAGCAGCATTATCTACAATAGCCAAATTATGGAAACAGCCCAGTGTCCACCAACTGATGAATGGATAAAGAATACACATATATACATTCACACACAGA
>NW_027963136.1:0-210 GCF_054177405.1 Leptonychotes weddellii
ACTCGGGCTGCGCGAATGCCGGCGCGTTGTCGTTCACGTCCGCCACTTCCACGGACACGCTGGCCGTGGCGGAGAGCGAAGGCGAGCCTGCGTCACGCGCGGTCACTACTAGAGCATAGTCCGCCACGCTCTCTCGGTCCAGGGCGCTGTCCAGCACCAGCGAATAGTAATTCTTGAAGGTGGACACCAGCTTGAAGGGGACATGGGGTG
>NW_027963137.1:0-210 GCF_054177405.1 Leptonychotes weddellii
CTGATGGGAACAAACCAATTACATTGAGTAATATCTTTGAGATAATTAGGGAAATTTTTACATTAGGGACTTAATTAATTTTGTTAGACGTGATAATAGGAATGTGATCATGCTTTAAAAAATCTTGAGGTATTCACAAGTGAAACAGCGTGGTATCTGGGTTTTGGTTTGAAATCTTTCAGCATGAAATTGTTGGGGGGATAGAGCAAG
>NW_027963138.1:0-210 GCF_054177405.1 Leptonychotes weddellii
TAAATTAAAAGGGGGCGCCTGCGTGGCTCAGTCGTTAAGCGTCTGCCTTCGGCTCAGGTCATGATCCCAGGGTCCTGGGATCGAGCCCCGCATCGGGCTCTTTGCTCAGCAGGGAGCCTGCTTCTCCCTCTCCCACTCCCCCTGCTTGTGTTCCCTCTCTCACTGTGTCTCTCTCTGTCAAATAAATAAATAAAATCTTTAAAAAAAAAA
>NW_027963139.1:0-210 GCF_054177405.1 Leptonychotes weddellii
ATCAGAGAGAGACGTGTGCATGTGAGCATCCACCTTCAGGCCTCCGTCTTCTCCTAGATCAAACTAAACAGGGTTCCTGATAAGCATATGTGGGAAGAAAAATGAAAGAGGTCTTTTCTGTTCTAAAGTAAAAGAACAAGTCAAATTTTTACACCTCGGTATGCTGATCTTCGGTGAGAGAGTAAAAAACAGCTGCCAACTTTAGACAAC
>NW_027963140.1:0-210 GCF_054177405.1 Leptonychotes weddellii
AAGAAACTAATAGAACAGAGAGCAAAAAGGTAGTCTGTGTGGCAGAAAAGATAAGCCACCTTTTGTAACTTTTTCATAGCTAAATCCAGAAATGGTTCAAAGTGAGTACCTCTGGAACCAAGGGGCTGACTGGCTGGGGCTCTGTCATTCTGTGCTAGAGGTCATTTTACCTATGTGTTATAGTCACATGCATGGATCTATCTGCTTAAA
>NW_027963141.1:0-1167 GCF_054177405.1 Leptonychotes weddellii
TGTTTTGTTTTGTTTTTTTAAAGATTTTATTTATTTATTTGACAGAGAGAGACACAGCGAGAGAGGGAACATAAGCAGGGGAGGTGGGAGAGGGAGAAGCAGGCTTCCCGCCGAGCAGGGAGCCCGATGCGGGGCTCGATCCCAGGACCCTGAGATCATGACCTGAGCCGAAGGCAGACGCTTAACGACTGAGCCACCCAGGCGCCCCTATAAGTGATCCTTTGGCCCAACATATTGCTCAGGCCCTAGGACTCAGCCAGACTCCCACTTTAAAGAAGAGAATATTTGAGACACAGGATCCTCTGAGACACAGGATCTGAATGGCCTCAAGGCTGAACCTAGTATGGAAAAAGGGCCAATGGATGGAAATGGATACAGACGGCCAGAGTTCTTCAGTAGAGATGAGAATGTGATTATGATGAAAATGAAGTGACTAGCACAATTTCCTAGTGAGCTAACCATTTCAGGAACAAGAAACATGTGTGGGCTTGGGCAAAAGGAACCTCCATTGGCTACCCCTAGGAACCTTGTCAGCAAGAGGCCTGAATTCTTCCTGCCGAAAGAGAGAGGATCCTTCTGGCCTTGCCTCTTTTTCCTGTCCTTCACATCAGTGAATACAGGTAGCAGTGGCTCAGGGACTGCAGGGGGGCTTTGGGGTGAATCTCAAGTGATTTTAACTCGGCCCCGGTGCAGTATTCTACAAATGGGCTCTTTCTGTGCAGGCCATGCCATGAAGTGTTCTGTACATTGGTGAAGTATCTTCTCTTCATAATGAAGGCTTGTCCATCAGCCAGGGGAGGGAGACAAGCTGGCTACTTATCAGCATTCTTAGACTAGCCAACAAAGAACTAAGCAGATGTGTGTGTATGTGTGTGTGTGTGTGTGTGTCTGTCTGTGTTCATTATATGTGTAATGTGTGGTGTGGTGTATGTGTGTATGTAGTCGGTGTTGTTTCAGTGTGAGGTAAGTCTGATTGGTGTCTCTTGCTTGTGTGGTGTATGTGTGGTATGCTAAGGTGTGTTGAATATGTGGGTGTGTGTGGTATAGGTGTGGTGTGTTTGCAGTGATTGAGTGGTGTGTATGGAGTGTGTGTTTCCTCTGTTGTATGTGTGGCTTGTGTGTGATGGAGATGTGTTTTTTTATGGTGTCTATTTGGTGTTTGTGTAG
>NW_027963142.1:0-210 GCF_054177405.1 Leptonychotes weddellii
CATCAAGATATGAAATTCAGAAGCCATAAAAGAAATGATTGGTAAGTTTGACTAGATAACCACTTAAAATTTCTGCACAGAAATAAAAACATGCAACAATTAAAAAACCCCCCAAGGAGCACCTGGGTGGCTCAGTCAGTTAAGCATCTGCCTTCGGCTCAGGTCACGATCCCGGGGTCCTGGGATCGAGCGCCACATCGGGCTCTCTGC
>NW_027963143.1:0-210 GCF_054177405.1 Leptonychotes weddellii
ACGCGCACGCACACGCACACACGCACACGCACACACACGCACTCACGCACTCACACACTCACGCACTCACGCACTCAGCAGTCCCTTCTCCTCCTAGCACCTAGCACAGTTTCTGGCACCAAGTGAGGGACTAATAAGCCCTTGCTGGGTGAATGTGCAAAGAAGATGCCCACAAATGTAGCCCCAAAAGACATGGGCCCCACACACTGA
>NW_027963144.1:0-210 GCF_054177405.1 Leptonychotes weddellii
CATTTGGAAGTGTTACCTCCTCCTCAATATTTTGGAAGAGTTAAGGGGGATTGATATCAGTTCTACTTTACATCTTTGGTGGAATTCTCCAGTGAAACCACCTGGTCCTGGAGTTTTCCTTTTTTTTTTTTTTAAATATTTTTCTTTTTTATTACAGATTGAATCTTTTCACCAATTATTGATCTGTTCAGATTTTCTAATTCTTCCTGA
>NW_027963145.1:0-210 GCF_054177405.1 Leptonychotes weddellii
GCTCCCTTCTAGCTATAAAAGTCTTTTATTTTGTACAGCTCCTCAGAGCAGCTTTTTATCTGCTGGATTGGATGTCGCCCAACTCATGAATCATTTAATAAAGCCAATAAGATCTTTAAAATTTACTCAGTTGAAGATAGTAAAAAGGGAAAAATGAAGGGGGGAAATCGGAGGGGGAGACGAACCATGAAAGACTGTGGACTCTGAGAA
>NW_027963146.1:0-210 GCF_054177405.1 Leptonychotes weddellii
TCAACAGGTTCGGTTTTTTTTTTCCTGGTAGTCTTTGGGAGGACAAAAGTCAACAATATCAAAGCATTTGAACTATTACATAGAACTAAAGATTCTATTTCCACGAATTTATCCTTAGGAAGGAATCCAAGCTTAGTCTATGCATATTTAATTATAAGAATATTAATCACAACACTATATACAATGGAGAAATATTCAAGCTGTATCTAA
>NW_027963147.1:0-210 GCF_054177405.1 Leptonychotes weddellii
TCAATAGTGCTGAGGTTGAGAAATTGACATAAGTATGTAAATTTTCCTTTGTTTTTTAAATTAAACATAATTAAATTAAAATATAAACTTAAATGAAAATTCAGTATTAAGGATATTATCTAATTTTATTCATTTAATAGCACTAGAGTCTTTATATATAAAGTAAAAAGTATAAAAATCTTTCTTGGCTGGTAGGACACGTGGATCCCA
>NW_027963148.1:0-210 GCF_054177405.1 Leptonychotes weddellii
CCTTCTTTTTTTTTTTTTTTTCTTAACATATATTGCATTATTTGTTTCAGAGGTACAGATCTGAGATTCAACAGTCTTGCACAATTCACAGCGCTTACCAGAGCACATACCCTCCCCAGTCACCCCATCCCCAATGCCTTTTTAAGTGCTGAGTAGGCATTGCGACTCTTCCCTTTCGATAATTTATTTACCTATTTTCATCCATTCTAC
>NW_027963149.1:0-210 GCF_054177405.1 Leptonychotes weddellii
CACCATGCAGGACCCTTGTGGTGGTGGAGCTGTGCTGTATCTTGACCGCATCATTGCCACTATCCTGGCTGTGATGTTGTAGTATAGTTTTGCAAGAGACGTTACCGCTGGGGAAACTGGGTAAAGGCTACACAAGATCTCTCTCTATTATTTCCTACAACTGCATGTACATTTACAATTACCTCAAAAAAAAAAAAAAAAGCTTAATTA
>NW_027963150.1:0-210 GCF_054177405.1 Leptonychotes weddellii
ACTAAAAGACCCATAAATAAATAGTACAAATAGAATGTTCTTGAACAGAAAGACACAATATCATAAAGGTGTTGATTCTTTTTAGACTAACATAGAAATGTAACGTGTTCCCAATAAATATGTCAATAAAAGATCAAATGGAAAATAAGTAGGCAAGACTAGCAGGAAAAAATCCTCAAAATGAAGAGCTTTGAGGAAGAAGCAGTCTTA
>NW_027963151.1:0-210 GCF_054177405.1 Leptonychotes weddellii
GAACAATGAATCATGGAACACTTCATCTAGAACTAATGATGTAATGTATGGGGATTAACATAAGAATAAAAAAAAAAAATTCAAAAAAAAAAAAATACTTGGGTAGATTCTTTTCTCCCCTTCATTTGAAGTAATAGATGTGTTTGTTTCTCTTTGCATTTGATTTTAGAGTTCCTTGCATTCTTGTTGGTTTAAATTTATTTTTTTGCA
>NW_027963152.1:0-12399 GCF_054177405.1 Leptonychotes weddellii
GGAGGGACTTCAGAAATAAGTGGCCCTAGCGGGTGAGGTTCTGCCAGTTGCCTTCATTGCCAAGCAAACCAAAGACCCATGAGGAATTACTTTTTATTCTGATTTTTCCTTATGCTCAAACATGCCACAATAGCCTGCTCCTCCCAAGATACTGTTCTTCCTAGTTGTTCATGGGTCCTAGTCAATATCAGGTCATCTGGAGTCCCAAATCTCCAGTCCTTTTAAAAACACTGACTTTTATTTAGAAAGAAAGAAAGGGAGGAAGGGAGGGAGGAAGGAAAGAAGGGGGGAAGGAAGGAAGGGATGAATGGGAGGAAGGGAGGAAAGAAGGGAGGAAGAAAGGGAGGGAGGGAGGAAGGAAGGAATGGAGGAAGGGAAGGAAGAAGGTGGGAAGGAAGAAGGTGGGAAGGAAAAGGTAGGAAGGAAGGAAGGATGGAAGGGAGGAAGGAAGGGAGGAAAGAAGGAAGGGAGGGAGGAAGAGAGGGAAGGGAGGAAGGGAAGAAGGAAGGAAGGGAGGAAGGAAGGAAGGAAAGGAGGAAGGGAGAAAGAAGACCCTCCCTTTTTCTCCCCTTTCTTATTCTGAGCTGCTGTCAGGGCAGAGGGCATGGTGGGCCTTGCCCTTATTCTCAGGACAAATTTGTTTCTACTGATGCTGTCATTTTCAGTTTCTCCAAGGGCCACCTGCCCAAGGCCCTGCTCTGGCCTCCACAGGGAATTCAGGGCCAGGCCTAACAAGTCTGTATCCTGGCTACCTTGGAAAATAGGAAAGGACCTTGATGAGAGAGGAGCTAGAAATAGCAGGGGAGTGTTCTGCGAGGGAGCAGGCAGACAGGAGCAGAGGACACAGCTGCCTCTGGATCTCAGCTGGAGAGTGTTTGTTGGAAAAAGCTACAGCCTTCTTAGAATTGGCTTTAGACTGAGATGACAGAAAGACAGACTGATTAAAGAAGGGAAACAAACGTGTGGTGAACCCTCTGCCGGGTGTGATACATCATGTTAGATTGTTTCATCTACACTAGGTTGTCTCATCTTCCTAAGATTCTTGAGGGTAGCAATTGCTAACCCATGCAGCGGACGGGAGAACTAAGGCCCAGAGAGGTAAGTGATGGAACCAGGATATAATCTCAAGGCTGCACCCAAAGCCTGTTCTTTCCCAGGGAACGCTGCATCTCTGAGGGCTGCTACGCTGGCCCTGTGGCTGGGATACCCTGATCAGCCCTCCGGCGTCAGGCATTAGCTCTGGTCTCCAGCAGGTGAACCGGGGGGTGTGGCAGCTCCACAGGCCTTTAACTATCAATCAGTCAACCACCAGAACATGAATTAATCAAGAGTTTCAACTTCAGGGCGCCTGGGTGGCTCAGTCGGTTAAGCGACTGCCTTCGGCTCAGGTCATGATCCTGGAGTCCCGGGATCGAGTCCCACATCGGGCTCCCTGCTCGGCAGGGGGTCTGCTTCTCCCTCTGCCCTCTTCCCTCTCGTGCTCTCTGTCTCTCATTCTCTCTCTCTCAAATAAATAAATAAAATCTTAAAAAAAAAAAAAAAAAAAAAGAGTTTCAACTTCAGAGTTCAACTGCCCGGGTTTGAATCTGGGCTTTTCCACTGACTAGTTTGGTGTATTTGAGGCTTTTAGACGTTGAAATGCCCACTTGGTCTTTCTATGCCTTCATGTGTTCATCTGTGCAATGGGCATCAGGGTGTTGTAAGGATTAAGTGAGTTCGTATATATGAAGTGCTCACTACAGACTTGGCACATGGTAGGATACCTGTAAAGGTTAGCTGTTATTTATTTTTTTTTATTTTTTTTTTATTTTTTTAAAGATTTTATTTATTTATTCATGAGAGACAGAGAGAGAGAGAGAGGCAGAGGGAGAAGCAGGCTCCCAAGGAGCAGGGAGCCCGATGCGGGACTCGATCCCAGGACCCTGAGATCATGACCTGAGCCGAAGGCAGACGCTTAACCATCTGAGCCACCCAGGCGCCCGGTTAGCTGTTATTTATTAAGTGCCTACTACATGCTAGGGTTTGAAGATGAGCAAAACAAGGGCTGCTCCTTGCTTTCTTTGGTCGAATGCAAGGGGAAACAAGTAAATAGTCACCCAAATAAACAGAAAAGGCTGTGTGTGGGGGAGCGGGGTACATAGTTCATAAGATTAGGCAGAAGTTGTGATCGGAGAGATGAATTGGGTGGATGCAAAGAGGCAGGGAAGAGGGCATAGGGCTCCATCCAGCCTGGGTGAAAGGCATGTACCTGGGCTCAGAAGATCGCCTTTTTGAAACCCTTTCCGTTAGAATCCTCTGAGCCTGAGTGCTTATGTCTATTATTCCAAGGACAAAGTCATGTCTGGAAAGCTGATCATTGGACCAAAGTCTTCATAAAGACCATCAGTGGTTCTCCCAAGCAAAGTTCTTCTGGGACAGTAAGAAAACATGATTAGTGCTGGGTCCAAGACATGTGAGAGGTTAAAAAGATGGGTTTGGGGTTAAGACTGAACTAGGTCTAGGTCTTCTACTTTTGGTGGGTTTCAGGTCACCTGTGGAGACATTTCAATACATCCCAGGGGCGTACTCTAGGGAGTCCTGAGTTGGTGACTTAAAGGAGGTCTGGAAATCTCCATTTTCTTATGCTTAGCCAGGAATGAAAACCATGGCACTGACTCTGAGTCCTGGCTCCACCACCCACCTTGGGTAAGTTATTTATTTATTTATTTTAAAGATTTTTATCCATTTGTTTGAGAGAGAGAGAGAGACAGAGAGAGGGGGCAGGAGCAGGAGGGGAGGAGTAGAGGAAGAGGGAGAAGCAGGATCCCTGCCGAGCAGGGAACCCGACGCGGGACTTGATCCCAGGACCCGGAGATCACAACCTGAGCTGAAGGCAGACGCTTAACTGAGCCACCCAGGCGCCCCTGGATAAGTAAGTTATTTAACCTCTCTGAGACCTAGTTTCTTCAATGAAAATAATAGTATCTATCCACAGGGCCATTATGAAGATGAAATAATATTAATACATGAATCCTTGGCAAGTAAACATTCCAAATATGGTAATTATTTTTAGTAGCATTTTTGGCTAACAATGGAATAATCTTTTGGTAAGGTTGGCAATGGGAATGATCGATTATAGGTATCCTGACCCTTCGCAGGCTGGTAATGGTTCTTCTATGGGATGCCAGGTGGATCAGGCATATTTTCAAATTAAGTTCTTGTCCTTCACTTCTCAATTTCTCTTCTTTGAACTGTTGATTTTAAGTGAACCTAGCAGCACTTTGGCCTTAGGGGAATGTCAGGGTAAGAGTGAGTTCATTCCTCCTACAAACCTTTATTGAGGCCTACTGACTACCAGAGACTGTTATAGGTACAGGGGTGGGGGCAATGTGGGACTTGTACCAAAGGGACAACAATTAAGTAAGTGTATAAGTAAATAAGATCCACCATTTCATAGAGTGATCAGTGATGAAAAGGAAGGAACAGGTGAAGGGGTAGAAAGGAGAGGGGGAAGTGCAGAGTCTGGATAAATTATCATGTTCCCTTCAAATTACTCACTTTGAGCTGCTTTACACTCATTCCAAATATATTGACATTATTCTTTATGATTTTCCTTCTCCTGGAATAGCTTGCAGAGACCAGAGCACATACTTTTTTTTTTTTTTTTAAGATTTTATTTATTTATTTGACAGAGAAAGACACAGCGAGAGAGGGAATGCAAGCAGGGGGAGTGGGAGAGGGAGAAGCAGCCTTCCCGCAGAGCAGGGAGCCTGATGCGGGGCTCGATCCCAGGACCCTGGGACCATGACCTGAGCCAAAGGCAGACGCTTAACGACTGAGCCACCCAGGCGCCCCCAGAGCACATACTTTTGAATACTCTTTATAGTGGCCAATATTTATCCATTAAAGGAAAAATATCCTTATGGAAAATTTTATTTTATTTTATTTTTATTTTTTATTTTTTTAAAGATTTTATGAATACTCTTTATAGTGGCCAATATTTATCCATTAAAGGAAAAATATCCTTATGGAAAATTTTATTTTATTTTATTTTATTTTTATTTTTTATTTTTTAAAAGATTTTATGAATACTCTTTATAGTGGCCAATATTTATCCATTAAAGGAAAAATATCCTTATGGAAAATTTTAATCATGCAAAAATATAGAAGAATAATAATAGTGGTTTTGATTTCTAACATTCAAACATGACCATTATTAATATTTTAGAGTATTTATTCCCAGGATTTTTTATGTCTTTTTTATTTTTATTTTTTATTTTTTTAAGATTTTATTTATTTTTTTTGACAGAGAAAGAGACAGCGAGAGAGGGAACACAAGCAGGGGGGAGTGGGAGAGGGAGAAGCAGGCTTCCCGCGGAGCAGGGAGCCCGATGTGGGGCTTGATCCCAGGACCCTGGGATCATGACCTGAGCCGAAGGCAGACGCTTAACAACTGAGCCACCCAGGCGCCCTGTCTTTATCTTTTATAAAGATTTATTTATTTGAGAGAGAGAGAGAAGAGAGAGATCTTGAGTAGGGGGAGGGGCAGAGGGAGAGGAAGAAGCAGACTCCTCCACTGAGCAGAGAGCCCGATGCTGGGCTTGATCCCAGGGCCCCGAGATCATGACCTGAGCTGAAGGCAGACGTTTCACTGACTGAGCCACCCAGGTACTTTGTCTTTAATCATTGTTGTAATATTTTCTATCCTTTTAGACTAGGTCAAACATTTTTTACGTTAATGCAAACCTTTACAAACACAACTTTTAAAGTTGTGTAATATACCATGGAACAGTCATATTATAATTTATTTACCAATCCTTGTTGGTGAAATTTAGATTGTTTCTACCCATGCCCCTTAATAAAGTATGTAGTGAAAACTTCCTTATACATAAAGTTTTCAAAAAATTATTTCCCTAGAAATGGAATTGAAAAATTATCAAATTGCTTTTCTTTTTTTAAGTGTTTTTTTTATTTTTTTATTTTTATTTTTTTAAGATTTTATTTATTTATTTGAGAGAGAGAGAATGAGAGAGAGCACATGAGAGGGGGGAGGGTCAGAGGGAGAAGCAGACTCCCTGCCAAGCAGGTAGCCCGATGTGGGACTCGATCCAGGGACTCCAGGATCATGACCTGAGCTGAAGGCAGTCGCTTAACCAACTGAGCCACCCAGGCGCCCTTAAGTGTTTTTTTTAAAGATTTTATTTATTTGAGAGAGAGAGTGTGGGCACACAAGCAGGGGGAGGGGCAGAGGGAGAAGTAGGGCTCCAACCCAGGACCCTGAGATCATGACCTGAGCTGAAGGCAGATGCTTAACCGACTGAGCCACCCAGGTGCCCCTCAAGTTGCTTTTGAAGTTGCTTTTCAGAAGGGAACTATCAAATTGCAGAGGTTTGAGTGCTTGAAAGAATGTTCATCTCACCTCACCTTGACTCATTTTTGGTATTATCATTTTTAAATCTTTAAACAACATTGCTGGGAAAGGCATGTTCTCTCATTTTTGTTTTAACTGGAATTTTGGCTCTACCATTTACCAGCTATGATGTGACCTTGAGCAAAGTAAGTCACAGTTCTAAGCTTTGGAGTCTGACAGTCTAGGTTTGGGGTCTTGGCTCAGCCATTAGCAGCTGTGTGACCTTGAGCAAATCATTTCACTTCCCTTAGCCTCAGTTTTCTCCTTTGTGTGATGAATGAGACCAACCTCGTAGGTTGCTATGAGGACTAAGTGATAACCATGTTTGCAAAGCTCCTAGCAAGTACTAGTCATTATAGTTACAAAGCCCAACATGCCTGGAAAACATGATTATTATGGCCTCCTCTTATCCTGTAGCTTTAAAATGCCAGCTTCCCTAATCTTCCACCCTGCAAATCTGCAACTTCGGGATTTGAACTTGGACTTAGAGAAGGTTAATGCTGAGCAGGTTTCCCCTCGGCTTTAGAAGTCAGGCGTGATCTCCGTGAGGGCTGTGCTCTGGAAGCAGAAAGCTGGGAGGTGGACAAGTCAGACATGAATTGGAACTCAGGCAGGGGATACCTGGTTCTAAATCCCCTGTCAGGGGGAGAAGGGGCTGAGTAGAGTGATGTCCCCCTCGTAGCACCTGGTCTCCCACTGGGTGGAAGATGCCGATCAAGCTGTGGATGAGCAGGAGGCAAGCAGCCCAACTACATCCTGGTCCTCACTGGACCTGGGGCACCAGGGCCTTCCCAGCGGGCTCACTTTGGTCTCCAGAGCTTCCTGGCATTTCCCATTGGAAGGGAAAACGAGAAGGGGCTGGTTAGATAGAAATCCCTCTTCCATATTCATGCAGGATGAAGGTAGATGTGTTGATTTCCTTTTAAATACGTGTGTCACTTTGACTGTAATTATCTTTTCCCAAGTGCAAGTACAAACTGGGGTGGGGTTGAGAGGGAAAGGGTATGAACCTATAATAGAATTCTAAAAACACAAAACAAAACAAAAAAACACCTCATCAAACTTTTAGCCAAATGCAAACTGCAGTCGCTTCCTGGGACTGTTATGGGGAGGCACAACTGATGGAGAACGGCCTTCAGAGTTTACCAGATGTGGCTTCAGATCCTACAGCCTCCACTTATTAGCCGGTGGGTCTCAGAGCCTCAGTCTCCTTATCTTTTAAATGGGGATAATAATGGTACCGACCTCATTGGTTTCACAAAACTGAAAGAGCTAAAGCATATATTAGCCTAGTGCCTTTAAAATAATAAGCTCTTGAGAAATGCTGGCGGCTTTTATTATGAGGCAGTTGTGAGGGGCAATGTACTCTTTTATGCTGTTGAAATCTTCAGTGACGTTGGGTCTTACAAGTCTTTTATGAAATGATGATAGCACATAATAATAGTGGGTTTTGGTGACTTACCTGGCAAAATGAAGGGTTGGCATCCTTAAGTTCGCCCTTCAGGAGCAAAATGTAGATAACAATATCTTCCAGACAATACTGTGAGAATTAAAGGAGAGAGACCCACACAGGTGGGCTGAGCTGGAATTCCATGTTTCTAGCTATAGCAGCTCTGTCTTGTAGAAATATAATATGAGCCACATACAGAATTGAAAATTTTCTGGTAGCCATATTAGAAACATCAAAAGAAACAGGTGAAATTAATTCTAAAAATGTTTTTAAAATTTTTCCCACTAAGTCTTCAAGATTGGTATGTTTTATACTTACAGCACATCTCAATTTGGACCAGGTACATTTCATGTGTTCAGTAACCACAAGAGGCTGGAGGCCACCCTTTGAAGCATAGTTCTGGAGAGTATTGGAAGCAAAGCTATAGGGAGACTTTGATTTCAACTTTTCCCTTCCCAAGTCTGAATCTTCTAAAAATGCAAAATCAAGCTATGAAAAGCATCTTTCAAATTCACTTTCCTCTCTTTGGAAAGTCTTTTTTTTCAAGTACTCGGTTCCTTGGCTGACACAAAGGAAGGTATTGGGCTGTGGGTGAGCCTGGATGTGGGATGTAGATTTTTTCTTTTTGTCTGTGACCAGCAGTTCTAGCAGGAGAGTACTTTCTAATTTTGGAATAATAGAAACCACTTATTAAGTGTCCGGTACAGTGCTAAGTGATTTACGTGTATTGCTTTATTTAATCCTCACAATGACCCTGTGAAATAGCTTCTATTATGCTGTTTTTACAGATGGAAAATAGAGGCTCAGAGAAGCTAAGTAACTTGCCTAAAGTCACACAGCAGGGAAATGGCAGGGAAACTTGATCTCATTGAATTTGAAGTCAGCGTCTATACTGATGAGCTTTTACGCCATTCTTCATCATTAGCAAATTGCAGAGTTTAGGATTCAGATTCACCTCTGACTCCCAAGTTGATCCATACAGCCATTCTGAAGCCACAGGTTTCTCAATTTAAAAGGGAATAATAGTCATCACTTTGCAGGGTAATTTTGAGGATTAAACGAGCTAATTTACTTGCAAATCTGTACTGGAGATGGAAGTGCTTTGTCTCACTATGGGAGTTCTAGTTCTGGGCTTTCACTAGAGGCTCACAATCTGGTTACTGTAAATTTTTGTATCCTTTAGTGACAGTCCCAGGAAGTGTGGCCCCCGTGCTTGGCACAAAAGGCCAAGAAGTTAGAAAACTTGGGATGAGACCATGGCCCTGCACGTCTGTGTGTGGTGGAGTGCAGTGAGCACTAGGCAGAGTCAGGGCACTCATGTTCCAGTAGAGCGTCTCTCGGAAGGGCTGAGAAATTTTGGGCAAGTCACTTCTCTGTAAACGATGGGAACAGGACCAGAGGGGATCTGAATTCTTTACCAGCTCTGACCCTTCTCTCTGCACAGCAGAGGACCGAGCCATGCGGCGCGCGCGCGCGCGCGCGCGCGCACACACACACACACACACACACACGGTTTAAAGGCCCAGCGCATCAGCCATGTGACTGCAAATGCGTGCAGAGCTCTGTTCTCACACACACACACACACACACACACACACACACACACACACACAGTTTAAAGGCCCAGCGCATCAGCCATGTGACTGCAAATGGTGCAGAGCTCTGTACACACACACACACACGCAGTTTAAAGGCCCAGAGCATCGCCATGTGACTGAAAATGCGCGCGGAGCTCTGTTCCCCAGTGGGCGGAAAACGCAGGGGTGGCCTTATTATGAATGAATATCGAGCAAAAACCACAGGGTTGAGGCTTCAGAGAGAAGTCACTATGGTGACCAAAGCAGAGAAAACGAGCACGGGCTCCAAAAGCCCTCCAAGGTCTCTTGCCTTTCATTCCAGCATTCTGCCGGGCTCCCTGCACGGCGGGCTCTGCTGCGTTAAGTGCCTCAAGGTCAAGGGAACAAAGAGAGGACGACAACTAAATTGGCTTGTCTATTCCCTTCTTCGTCAGCATCCACCGACCAGGGTGGAGTGGGCTAAGCCTGGAAGGAATTCGAATTTGGATAGGAAGCCAACTCGTACAGAGGGGGGGGTCATCTCTGAAGGTTCACTGACGGGTGGGGCGGGGTGGGGAAAGGCACCCCCCTCCCCCAATTCCCCGGCCTCAGCTGCCGGAGAATCATTTAGACTAGTCCCTTAAAAAATTCTTCTGAGACTTGCTTCTCACCTTCACCCAGCAGACACATCAGAGTAAAATATGATGTGTTGTGACCCAAAGGAGAATGTTAACTGCAGGCTGGTGAAGCCTCTGTGTTCTAGGGTGTGGACTCTCTTATCCCTCCTCCCCCATTAGATCCTGGGCAACCCACTCAGGCCATGCTGTTCTGCGCACCATGTCCAGTGATTCCGTGTTTGGAATCCTCCCATTACAAGACTACCTAGGCCCTATTTTATTCACTTACTTATGTATTTATTTGTTGAAGTAAGGATTTAAACATTCCTTAAACAGATGTTCATTATAGAAAAATGAGAAAATTGGGATAACTGGGACATCCAGATAAGCGGAAAGAAAACCCACATTTGGGCGCCTGGGTGGCTCAGTCGTTAAGTGTCTGCCGTCGGCTCAGGTCATGATCCCGGGATCCCGGGATCGAGCCCCGCATCGGGCTCCCTGCTCCGCGGGAAGCCTGCTTCTCCCTCTGATCCTCCCCTCCTCGTGCTCTCTCTCTCTCATTCTCTCTCTCTCAAATAAATAAATAAAATCTTAAAAAAAAAAAACCCACATTGATTCTACCCCCTAGAAATAACTCTTCGCTTATTTAGTCATTTGCTTATGAATTGTACAGATATGTTTTGAAAGCCTGCTGTGTGCTGGGCACCACGCTCCATGAGCGAGGTGCAGTGATGAACAAGACAGACATCACAAGATTTGTTGTTTTCTATGTATAGCTATACACACATTCCTTCTGAAAACAATCTTGGCTGTTTTTAAAACAAACAAATACAAATAAAACAGAGAGTAGGAATTTGGCATAAAAATGAACCAAAGCAATTTAGAACTGTATTTGCATATGTAGTCAGAGGAATGTCCAGGGGTAAACACTGGAATAGCTGATTGGAAGTGAAAAGCCATGAGATAAATGCTAAGACTAGTGCCTGGCCCCAGCTTCTGGCTCCGAATTTACATCTTATGCACCAAATGACTTCCACGCTCCCACCGGGCCTCTAGAGTTCTGGGAGGGATACTAACTGTTACCACCTCACCGACATGATCCAATTTAATGTAACCTTCACAGCAACTGTTTGAGGTAGAGATGATGATTATCATGCATATGTTACAGATGAGGAAACTGAGACCGAGAGAAACTGTCTTGACACAGCAGCAATTCTATCAAAATATCGTGGGGTGGTGGCTTTTCAAGGTTGGCTCTCATATCCTATGTACTTCTTTAGCTGAGGTTTTCACCTGTTTCTCAGAAAAGCTTCACTTGTGGGGTGCCTGGTGGCTCAGTCGTTAAGCCTCTGCCTTCGGCTCAGGTCATGATCCCAGGGTCCTGGGATCGAGCCCCACATCGGGCTCCCTGCTCGGCAGAAGGCCTGGTTCTTCCTCTCCCACTCCCCCTGCTTGTGTTCCCTCTCTCGCTGTGTCTCTCTCTGTAAAATAAATAAATAAAAAATCTTTAAAAAAAAAAAAAAAAGCTTCACTTGAGGTTATCAGAACAAATGATAGTCTTCCCAGAGAAAACACAGGAGCTCTTTATAATCAATGTGCAAATAGGTATTGCTCTCTGATACCTATTCTTTTTATTTGTTATTCTTTTTTATTTTTTTAGTAATCTCTACACCCAGTATAGAACTGGAACTCACAATTCCAAGGTCAAGAGTAGCATGGCTCATCCAACTCAGGCAACCATCCAACTCAGGCATCCATACCTATTCTTACTAGCTGTGGGGACTTGGGCAATTTACGTAATCTCTGTGCCTTAGTTTCCTAATCTGTAATGGTGATAATTATGGAATGTACCTCATAAGGATATAATACGGTTTAGTTGATTTAATGCCTGATAGGAAGTAAGCACATGGTAAAGATTAAGTATCATGAAGTAGATAAGCACTATTCTAAGGAAGCTATAAAATGAAGTCTTTTAATATAAGAGTCTCACAGTCTAAGAGCCACCATATTTGAAATGATAGGAGAACACAACTGAGAGAAATGTCAAGTAAATAAATGTTCTTAGCATTTTTTTGAGAGGTGGGTACAATCAGGGGTGTTTAGAATCTAAGGTCAGGTTTAACCTGTGGGCTTGGAACTAGAAAACTGGACAAAAAATGCACACTTATATGCCATTTATTCAAGGATCCCGTCCCAGGGGATGGTGTAGGAAATGGAAGAAATAGCCAAGAGATCAAAGTTGCCAAGAGCACATTCTTTGGAGACTGACAGGTCCAGTTCCCATCCTAATCCCAGTTTCCAGCTTTGGAAGCTTTCTTTGACCTCTCTGAGGCTCCCTGTCCTTTTGGGTTGTTGTGAGGATCAGTGTGCATTTCTGCAAGACACAGAGTATGAATTGTGGCCAACCATCGTGGCTTGCCCAGGACTGTACCACTTTGAATGCTAAATATCCTACATTCCAGAAAATCCTTCAGCCCCAGGCAAACTGAGATGGTCAACCTAGAACCACTCCCTCCAAAGTAGTGTTCTTTGAGGTCCATTTTTAAGGAACTTTATTGACATGGCAGCTGTTGAAAAGATACAAAGAAGGGAGGGGGGAGAATGTGAAAAAACACCCAAGACTGTAGAGGAAGATGTCTCAGAACAGTGCCCACCTTTGATGTGCTTTGATACAAGAAAAGTCAGAGAGAAATGGAGCTAACCTTTGATCCTCCCCTGGCTCATCTGACTGTAGTCTTTGCCTCGCACATAGTAGGTACTCACTAAATGGTTAGATCAATGATGGCTCTCCGTATAGGGACTGTTCTCAATATTAGGATTGACCTTTATAATATGAGGGCCTCTTCCACCTGCCTGTCTGAGGTGTGGATCTGTTACTAGGGGGCAGGTGGTATGGGATGTAAAGCATCCACATAGAACAAGAGGCTTTAACAGAGTCTGTGGATGAGTGTGTGGGGGTGGGGGAGGATTTAGGGAAACATCTCAAATATTTTTCCTTTTCATTTTTTAAAAACCTTTAATTTGTGTGGTAATCAACTCCCAATGATCTCTGCCTCTTGGAACACATGACCTTTATAGTATTCTCTCCTTGTGTTTGGGCTGGACCTAGTGACTTACTTCTGAATAGAACATAGCACAAGTGATGAGATGCCTATTCTGAGATTAGGATATAAAAGACTGATTTCTCTGGGGCGCCTGGGTGGCTCAGTCGTTAAGCGTCGGCCTTCAGCTCAGGTCATGATCCCAGGGTCCTGGGATCGAGCCCCGCATCGGGCTCCCTGCTCTGCGGGAAGCCTGCTTCTCCATCTCCCACTCCCCCTGCTTGTGTTCCCTCTCTCACTGTGTCTCTCTCTGTCAAATAAATAAATAAAATCTTTAAAAAAAAAA
>NW_027963153.1:0-1167 GCF_054177405.1 Leptonychotes weddellii
GCTCCACAGTCTTTTAATTCATTTTTACAAATTGAAGAATGAATATTGATAGGGGACAGTTTACTAAGAAACACATTAAAAAATGTTTTTCAATAAAATAAATTATCATTAAAAGTTGTGCCACTCGATCAGATTACAAAAACAGCAACTGAACTTAAATTTTCCCTCCTCTTTATTTCTCTTTCTACAGCTTACTCTTGTAAAAAATAAGTAGTTTCAGCTTTGCCATTCCCACACCCTCACCGTATGAAAAAACATTGAAAATAAAGGAAGAGACAAGTCAGAAAAATAGAAAGAAGTTGTAGCAGAAAAAAAAAATAGGAAGAAGAGAGAGAGAGATACATGAAAAAAGTATAAGAAAAGGAGACTCAGAAGGAGGGGTAGATTAAGGAGTGCACTTGTTGTGATCAGCACAGGCTGTTTCCCGGAAGTGTTGAATTGTTATATTGTACACCTGAAACTAATATCACACCATATGTTAACTAACTGGAATTTAAATAAAAACTTAAATTTAAATAAAAAAGCAATCATTTTGCAGAAGAAAACAAAAGAACGAAGGGGTAGAAATGAAGGATTATGTGAAAGTAGTTACTGCTAAATCATTATTTTCTACTTGATTTTAATATTTTGAAAATAAGATAATTATTTTTTCATCAAATTTCCTCAGAAATAAGTGAATGATTGAAGAGAGGCAAATATATATCTAACAGTATCCAAAACACTTACACAATTCACCATTTTTCTCTATGACATTGTTCATTCGACTTCAGAAAGTAGAAAAGTGGGATAAACATACACTGGCCAAAGTTGCTATCTTCTTTAAATTAACACTGCCCCCATGCTAGCTGAGGTGTATGAACACATACTGATTATGCTGAAGCTGAAGATGTTCTGCTTGGCTTTAGGTCCACTTCTCCATTAGCTTATTGTATACCCTTGGGCAAAGTGTATGCTAGTTACTTGGGTGTCTAAAAGAATGCAACTGGACCAGATAACCCATCAGAGTTCTAAACCTCTGTGATTCTTTTCTTTTCTTTTTTACTCTCCCCCCGCCCCAGCATTTAAAAAGTTAAGTCACTGCTATTAAGTCAGAGAATGTGGAAAAAAGTCTTAAGGTTAAAATTAAGCAATTTCTAATACCTTTTATTTATTTATTTATTTTGTGTG
>NW_027963154.1:0-210 GCF_054177405.1 Leptonychotes weddellii
GAGGGGTAGACGAACCATGAGAGACGATGGACTCTGAAAAACAAACAGGGTTCTAGAGGGGAGGGGGGTGGGAGGATGGGTTAGCCTGGTGGTGGGTATTGAGGAGGGCACATTCTGCATGGAGCACTGGGTGTTATGCACAAACAATGAATCATGGAACACTACATCTAAAACTAATGATGTAATGTATGGGGATTAACATAAGAATAA
>NW_027963155.1:0-210 GCF_054177405.1 Leptonychotes weddellii
AAATTTAAAAAAAAATTAAAAAAAAAAAAGAAAGAGAATCTGGGAGCCTTGGGGTGGGAAGAGTGGAGACCTTTTCATCAGAAAGTCAGCATTCAAAAACCAGAAATCCTGGGACTCCGAATGCCATTCTCTTTCCACACTGCCCTGCCAAACTCCTCTCTTCCATGTGATTGTTCTGATTGCTTGCATAAGAGCACCCCCAACATAGTC
>NW_027963156.1:0-210 GCF_054177405.1 Leptonychotes weddellii
ATCCTGGAGTCCCGGGATCGAGTCCCGCATCGGGCTCCCTGCTCGGCGGGGAGCCTGCTTCTCCCTCTGACCCTCCCCCCTCTCATGTGCTCTCTCTCTCTCATTCTCTCTGTCTCAAATAAATAAATAAAATCTTTAAAAAAAAAAAAACAACCTATCCCTTTTATACTTCTCCTGCTGTTGCTATTTATTTCTAAAATAAGAGAGAGA
>NW_027963157.1:0-210 GCF_054177405.1 Leptonychotes weddellii
GCCACCCAGGTGCCCTGAACTGATTAAAAGGGCAAATCTTATCTAAAACAACAACAACAACAAAAGACAAAGCTACTACCCTCTCCTCAAAGCTTCAGAGTGGTTCCTGTCTCAATGCAAGTGACACGCCCGTGCGTCCTCCCGCCCGGCCCCAGTCGTCACTTCCGGTATGCTCTCTGCCAGCCCTGGCCCCCGGGCCCTCTCCCAGCA
>NW_027963158.1:0-210 GCF_054177405.1 Leptonychotes weddellii
GAGCAGGGGCCTGCAGTCAGACCAGCTGCCTGCCCTCAGCCCACTGCTGGGATCACAGTCAGACGGGTGTGTGCTTATCTTCCCCTCTCCCTGGGGCAGGACTCACTTTGGAGTGGTGCTGACCCTTGTCTGGGCCACGCACACACTGCCAGGCTTGTGGCACTGCTTTGACGGGATCTTGCCAAGAGCGATCGGAGGGGATGGATCTGC
>NW_027963159.1:0-210 GCF_054177405.1 Leptonychotes weddellii
ATCTGGTTGGATTAAGAACAATATGGAGCACCAGTAAGTGAATTCAGACTAAACGGGAGACACTATTCCCACAGCAAAACTTCAGCAAGAAGAATTAGAGTTGCTTACCAGAACATGCTGCAAAACATCCTGGGTTTTGTCATATGTAACTATATTATGAAATAAAAGATGTGGTGTGTGTGTGTGTGTGTGTGTGTGTATGTGTGTATA
>NW_027963160.1:0-210 GCF_054177405.1 Leptonychotes weddellii
ATAAAACATGGGAGGGCGCCTGGGTGGCTCAGTTGGTTAAGCGACTGCCTTCGGCTCAGGTCATGATCCTGGAGTCCCGGGATCGAGTCCCGCATCGGGCTCCCTGCTCGGCAGGGAGTCTGCTTCTCCCTCTGACCCTCCTCCCTCTCATGCTCTCTGTCTCTCATTCTCTCTGTCTCAAATAAATAAATAAAATCTTAAAAAAAAAAA
>NW_027963161.1:0-210 GCF_054177405.1 Leptonychotes weddellii
CTCTCTTACACACACACACACACACACACACAAACCCCATATACACTGCACTTGGCAATAAGCATATTTCTCATCCCCTTGACTCCAAATAGAGTTATATTATAAAAGTACTTAAGGGACACCTGGGTAGCTCAGTTGGCTAAGCATCTGCCTTCAGCTCAGGTCATGATCCCAGAGTCCTGAGATTGAGCCCTGCATCGGGCTCCCTGC
>NW_027963162.1:0-210 GCF_054177405.1 Leptonychotes weddellii
ACCCTTGGTGAGGAAAATGAATATACAAGTAGCTATAATAATTTTAACCAGAATTTAAAGCAAAATCTTCTGAGTGCCAGAAGACAGAAAATTTGCAATTCCCCAATGTAATTGAGTATACTTTTATAGACTTCGTTTTGTTTTGGAAATTAATTCTTCCACAATAGAGATACTCTGATTAATTTAAGTTATAATTAAAGGCAACCCTAG
>NW_027963163.1:0-210 GCF_054177405.1 Leptonychotes weddellii
AAATTATATGCAACTAATCTCTGAACATCTCACACTGCTCATTTATCAAAAAGAAAAAGAATCCACTGCCTGGTGCCATTTTACTAAAACTAGTGCATGGTGCTATTGCAGTTGAAATTTTAGCATTATATGGAATTTTTATTTTATTTTATTTTTAATTTTATATCATTATGTTAATCACCATATATTACATCATTAGATTTTGATGTA
>NW_027963164.1:0-1167 GCF_054177405.1 Leptonychotes weddellii
TATTTTCAGAGGAGAATTATAGAATAATGTGTATAGTGTGATTTCAGTTTTTGGTTAAAAAAAGATATGCAAACACAGGTATTAAAAAAATTTCAGGAGGCTATGTATTTGACTTTAACTTTTATATACAATTATCTACCATTTCTAATTTTTCCACCATGTAAATATATTATATATTTATTTGTGTGTGTGTGTGTGTATTCATATATAAAACTTTTAGCTGTAGCTACATTATTTTGTGAGGTGGGATTATGAGTAATTTTTACTACTTGTTTCTTAATTTTATTTATTTTCTATGTTGAACAGATAATCAGAACAAACCTGAGCTTTTTTTTTTTTTTAAAGATTTTATTTATTTATTTATTTGAGAGAGAGAGAGAGAAACAGCATGAGAAGGGATGGGGTCAGAGGGAGAAGCAGGCCTCCCGCAGAGCAGGGAGCCCGATGTGGGACTCGATCCCAGGACTCCGGGATCATGACCTGAGCCGAAGGCAGTCGCTTAACCAACTGAGCCACCCAGGCACCCAAACCTGAGCTTTTTAAAGTTAAGAAAAAGACATCCATCTTTCCTTGGTTTTAATCTTTCATGAAGATCTTACCACAAGGATTCAGAGAGATAGAAAGAAGTCATGCTCAGTCATAATCCATTAGCATAGCCATTAAGTTATTCAGAAATCCTTCTTTAGCATATTTGCTTTGAGATTGGGTGCAGACTGATTTCTATCCATCCACATTTCATTCCTGCCAGTAAATGTGGTCTTGCTTCATTGTGTAATGGAGGTGCATGCCTTTGCCTGCCCTGGGTCTGCCAGTAGGGTGTGTGTCTGGGGAGAACCCTTGTGTCCTTTTGTTTTTTCCTTTTGCCACCTGATTTCACTCTTCATGCTCTCTTCTAAAGACCTTAAGCACTCTTGAGGCCTCCCTGATCCCCCAACCCCTGTCCCAGGGGATTTCCGTATCTGTCTCTTAAACTCCTTCTTCTTCCCAGGACCCACGTCAGAATATCCAAATGCCTACTGGATGTTCTCATCTCAAACCCAGCAAACCAAACACTGAGAGAGTTCCATAGTCTACAAACCAGCTTTTTGTCCTTTTTAAAAATAATTAATGGGCTCTCCAGATATTTACTTAACCAGACAAACCGTACTTAATTTAAACTCATTGGTC
>NW_027963165.1:0-210 GCF_054177405.1 Leptonychotes weddellii
GCTGAATGGCGTTCCATTGTATGGATGTAACATAGTGTGTTTACTCAGTAGTCAAAAGACATTTGGGTAAGATTGAAAGTGAGGGGGTGGAAAACCATTTACCATGCTAATGGACACCAAAAGAAAGCTGGGGTGGCAATCCTTATATCAGACAAATTAGATTTTAAACCAAAGACTGTAATAAGAGATGAGGAAGGACACTATATCATA
>NW_027963166.1:0-210 GCF_054177405.1 Leptonychotes weddellii
AACCTGGGTCGGAGATTAAGGACTTTATTACTCACAGTAGTAACAATAGCCAGAGTATTAACATTCTCTTCTTCATTTCCTGGAGCTGCAGTTCCCAAAGAGTGACATCAAGAGGACCAGGTGACAGCTGGACACACAGTGGGTTGCATTATAGGAGAGACACTCTGAACATTTATAATGGGCAGTAAGCTTGAATGCTCTTTGCCCTGA
>NW_027963167.1:0-210 GCF_054177405.1 Leptonychotes weddellii
AGCTCAGGTCGTGATCTCAGGGTTGTGAGATGGAGCCCTGCATCGGGTTCCACACTCAGCAGCGAGTCTGCCTGAAGATTCTCTCTCTCCCTCTCCCTCTGCCCTTCTGCCCCCACCCACACCCCCCACACAAAATAAAGGAAATAAATAAAATCTTAAAAAAAAAAAGTGGCTGGCACATATTGCTGCCAACATCGTCGTCATCAGCAT
>NW_027963168.1:0-210 GCF_054177405.1 Leptonychotes weddellii
ATTGAGGAGGGCACATTCTGCATGGAGCACTGGGTGTTATGCACAAACAATGAATCATGGAACACTACATCTAAAACTAATGATGCAATGTATAGGGATAATATAAGAATAAAAAAATTAAAAAAAAATCTTGAAAAGGAACAAAACTGGAGGACTCACACTTTCTGATTTTACAAAACTTATTACAAAGCTACAATAATCAAAACAGGA
>NW_027963169.1:0-210 GCF_054177405.1 Leptonychotes weddellii
AGACACATTCGGACCGCCAGCCCCAGATCCAGTGAGTATGGGCGGGACACACGCCCACTGAGTTCACGCTGTGCTCGTGCTCATAAAACCCCCCCTATCCATGCTCAAGCCACACTCTGAATGAGACACCAATTCTCCATTCATCCTTCTACTAGCCAGTAAACATTTATTATGCCCAAAGAGCTTCATCGGGAAGGACGTAAGCTATAG
>NW_027963170.1:0-210 GCF_054177405.1 Leptonychotes weddellii
CTTTTATCTAGGCAGGCCTTCCTAGTAGTAATTAGAAGGCTGTTGGGGGAGGGGATAAAAATAATTGTCTCTGAATCAATGTGATACAATACATTAACAAAAGAAAGAACAAGAATCATATGATCCTCTCAATAGATGCAGAAAAAGCTTTTGACAAAGTACAGCATCCTTTCTTGATCAAAACTCTTCAGAGTATAGGCATAGAGGGTA
>NW_027963171.1:0-210 GCF_054177405.1 Leptonychotes weddellii
GAATTCCTGTCCTCAAAAAAGTTATCATCTCACTGGCTAGATAAGACTTAAAATACAAAGGAATGAATAAAGATTTGGAGGCAGTGGTCATCAAGATGGGTAACTGTGATCACGTTTTCTTCCAAAACAGATTTATTCTCACAGAAGAGCATCTAAGGAAGGTAAAGAAGGAAGCTCAAGGTAAATATGAGTCTGACAATTGTTAAAGTA
>NW_027963172.1:0-210 GCF_054177405.1 Leptonychotes weddellii
ACTAAAAGACTCATAAATAAATAGTACAAATAGAATGTTCTTGAACAGAAAGACACAATATCATAAAGGTGTTGATTCTTTTTAGACTAACATAGAAATGTAACGTGTTCCCAATAAATATGTCAATAAAAGATCAAATGGAAAATAAGTAGGCAAGACTAGCAGGAAAAAATCCTCAAAATGAAGAGCTTTGAGGAAGGAGCAGTCTTA
>NW_027963173.1:0-210 GCF_054177405.1 Leptonychotes weddellii
CTCCACATTGATTTTGAGGAAAATGGCATGTTTTCATATCTTGTTTTCCCATCCAGAATGAGACATATATTGTGAAGGCTTGATCAATGTCTCAATAAAATTTTGTAATCATTTCCACAGAGTACATAAATCTTGCCTTTTGGTTTTCTTAATTAAAAAGCAGCTTGTCTTATTTACATTTGATTCACATTTTCTTTTTTTTAATTTAAA
>NW_027963174.1:0-210 GCF_054177405.1 Leptonychotes weddellii
TATGTGAACAGATAATACATTTCTAACACACTTGACCCATTGTCCATTTTGGAGTTTGCCTGTTATGGCACCTAGCATTACCCTAATTAATACCATGCTCAACAAACACAACTTCTTCCTCTCGCTTCCCCCACTTCTCGTCCCTCATGACCCAGCTCAAAATGTCAGCTCCCTGGTGAGACTTTCTCCAACCTCCTCAGGCAAAATTAA
>NW_027963175.1:0-1167 GCF_054177405.1 Leptonychotes weddellii
GCATGAACTCAGCCACGGACAACACTGAGGTGAGTGAGTGTGGCTGTGTGCCGATCAAACTTTATTTGTAAAACAGGCAGCAAGCTGAGTTAGGCTGGGTGCCATACTTTGCCCAGCCTGAGTGGGGAAGACTGCATCTGCACCCTCCCCAGACACACGTGTAGACAGACTCCCCGCTCCAAGGCTGAGCGACTTGCTCCCAGTGCGCCAGTGAGCCCGGGTAGGCGTGTGAGAGCTGTCCCCTCTCTCCAGGGTCCCAAGATCAGCCTGCTGCTGCTCTAGGCTGTGTGTCCCTCCTCTGCAGCATGGTCAAAACCCCAGCAAGGTCATGGTCTAGACCACAGGGAGCCCTGTCCTCTCCACGTCCAGCATGCACGCACATTGTCCCTAACCAGAGCCCTGTCCTCCCATGTCACCAATGTGTTGCGCTTCTCTGTTCTACACATGTGGGCATCACGTGGCGGCATCAGGCCAGACTCAGTGCCGACTAGAGGAACCGCTTTGCAACTTTCAGCAGAAAAGGTGTCGGAGGGCGCACATACAGAGCACTCCAGGAAATCATGTTGAGAAGTAGACTGCTCCAGGGGTGGGGACACAGTGTGGGAAAGTCAGAATAGGATTCAGGGAAAAGAACTGGAAGCAGCCACAATGAGGTGGAGTTGCAGTGCAAGGAGGCGTGGCAGTCTGGGCTCCACGTGGCCTAGACCATGACCTTGCTGTGTTGTCTGGGGCAAACTCCTGTCTCTCTTGGGCAATGAATTCTCCCATCTGTAAAGTAAGGATAATTCTACCTAACTGCCAGAGTTGCTAAGAGACTTAAAATAGAAAACAAACATATGGTATGTCTGCCACACAGTGGATGCTTGGTGAATGGTAGCTGTAATGGTGGTGATGGTGATGATGGTGGTGATGGTGATGATGGTGGTGATGATGACGAGTACGGTGATGATGATGGTGCTGATGTTGGTGATGATGGTGATGGTGATGATGATGGTGGTGATGGTGATGATGACGAGTATGGTGATGGTGATGGTGGTGGTGATGATGACGAGTACGGTGATGATGGTGATGATGATGGTGGTGATGGTGATGATGGTGGTGATGATGATGATGGTGGTGATGGTGATGATGATGATGGTGGTAATGATGATGGTGGTGATGATGGTG
>NW_027963176.1:0-210 GCF_054177405.1 Leptonychotes weddellii
CACCATGCAGAACCCTTGTGGTGGTGGAGCTGTGCTGTATCTTGACCGCATCATTGCCACTATCCTGGCTGTGATGTTGTAGTATAGTTTTGCAAGAGACGTTACCGCTGGGGAAACTGGGTAAAGGCTACACAAGATCTCTCTCTATTATTTCCTACAACTGCATGTACATTTACAATTACCTCAAAAAAAAAAAAAAGCTTAATTAAA
>NW_027963177.1:0-210 GCF_054177405.1 Leptonychotes weddellii
ATTATATGTTAAAAAAAAAAAAAAAAAGAAGAAGATAGCAGGTAGAGAAAAATGAAGGGGGGGAAATCAGAGGGAGAGATGAACCAAGAGGGACTATGGACTCTGAGAAACAAACTGAGGATTCTAGAGGGGAGAGGGTTGGGGGGATGGGTTAGCCCGGTGATGGGCATTAAAGAGGGCACGTGCTGAATGGAGCACTGGGTGCTATAC
>NW_027963178.1:0-210 GCF_054177405.1 Leptonychotes weddellii
CCCTCTAATTGTTGAATATTTCTCCATTGTATATAGTGTTGTGATTAATATTCTTATAATTAAATATGCATAGACTAAGCTTGGATTCCTTCCTAAGGATAAATTCGTGGAAATAGAATCTTTAGTTCTATGTAATAGTTCAAATGCTTTGATATTGTTGACTTTTGTCCTCCCAAAGACTACCAGGAAAAAAAAAACCGAACCTGTTGA
>NW_027963179.1:0-210 GCF_054177405.1 Leptonychotes weddellii
GGCCTTCCTGCCTAAACTCTGCTTTTTCAATATCCTTTGTTTTCCGACTCCAAGAACGCTGAGGGTTATTAGGAGATAAAATCGGATCTTACAGAGTATTGTATTAAGTCGGATGGGAAGAGAAGTCTGCTTCTGAGTTAAGCATTGAAATGGGTAAGTTTTTCATTCCTATGAACCCTGCAGACTTCTGGTGGGAGGACACGGTGCTGA
>NW_027963180.1:0-210 GCF_054177405.1 Leptonychotes weddellii
ACCTGTAAGGGACTCTTACTGGATATGAGCCCCTGCAACACTACGGGTAGCTAAAAGGTGCAGGTGGGAACACTAGACAGGTTTACCTGAGGATCCATCTCAAAAAGGTGACCCAGGTGAGCAGAACAGCTGCCTACAGTTTGGTTTGAAAGCTGATGTGTTGGTCTGGAATGCTAGGAATAGTTCTTTAGCATTTAGCCAGTCAAAAAA
>NW_027963181.1:0-210 GCF_054177405.1 Leptonychotes weddellii
AAAATGAAGCACTTCCTAAATATTAGTTTATGCTCACCATAATAAATTAACCTTTAAAAACATCTGAGTAGGTTACTCAGGATTGATAATCTTTTAAGATAATTGTGAAACCAATCATCTGCATTAATCTCTGATTCAGCTGCTAAGAGTTTTTGCATTCATTGTTCCTGATAGCATATTTTGCTTTTTTTCATTAAGTTAAGTGAATGT
>NW_027963182.1:0-210 GCF_054177405.1 Leptonychotes weddellii
GAGGGGTAGATGAACCATGAGAGACGATGGACTCTGAAAAACAAACAGGGTTCTAGAGGGGAGGAGGGTGGGAGGATGGGTTAGCCTGGTGGTGGGTATTGAGGAGGGCACATTCTGCATGGAGCACTGGGTGTTATGCACAAACAATGAATCATGGAACACTTCATCTAAAACTAATGATGTAATGTATGGGGATTAACATAAGAATAA
>NW_027963183.1:0-210 GCF_054177405.1 Leptonychotes weddellii
CTGGGAGGGACCCACGTCTGAGTCAGGGTGGGGAGGGGGCAGCTGCGTGTGGTGGGGGGCAGGGTTGCCATTAGAGTGATACTATTTGCTGGATGTGTCAAGGTCAAGGGGAGATGCTCCCTAGAGCCGGGAGAGCAGAGGACCCCAGGGAGGGAGGGACCGTCAAGAACATGTGTGTTTAAGGGGCAGGAGGAAGACCAGCAGGGAAGC
>NW_027963184.1:0-210 GCF_054177405.1 Leptonychotes weddellii
CCCAGGCGCCCAGGATATCTAACTATTTTAAGTTCAGATTTTTGGATCCAAGCAAATGCTATCCAGGTCTTTTGGTCAGAGTTCTTGATTACAAGCAATAGAAATTAATTTTGGCTGCCTTAAGCAGAAAATGGATTATTGGAAGAATATAGGAGGCTCACCACATTGTTGGAAAGCTGAAGAGTAGGCTGGTCCAGAGGCTAAGCAGCA
>NW_027963185.1:0-210 GCF_054177405.1 Leptonychotes weddellii
CTACTCCTCCACCATCTTGCTCCCTGTCCTGATCCTCTTGCCTCAGGTGACAGCAAGAGCAGTAGCTTGTCCCAAACTGACCTGGTCAAGATTGTCAAACATAGGTAATTAACAGAAGGTTCTTTGTCTCTTCAATCGTAAGCTGTACATCTGTCAATCCAGAGCTGACTATGGACGCGTGTCCTTCTAGATGGTAAAGGTAATATTAGA
>NW_027963186.1:0-1167 GCF_054177405.1 Leptonychotes weddellii
CCTGCCCCCTCCCTCTGTCCATCTTCCAGGGCAGGATTGAGCAGCCAACGTACTTATGAGACTGGAGCTCCAGAGCCCACGTGGAGGAGTAAATTACAAGTGAATGCACCTCCAAGATGGGGCAGCCTCCCTCGTCCTGGCTGCACTTCAAAGCTTCCTGAAAAATCCCCAAGTACAGCCAGTCTCAGCAGGGTTCTGTGCAACCCTCTGATGACTCTGTCCGGGTACTGTCCAAGAGGCGCGGGCTCTCACTTGTTTGTGTCGACCCCCATCTCCTGCAGTTAGCAATGCCCACTGGCAGAGGAAACAGTGGGCCGTAGGGAGGCCAAGGTTGTGAACTTCACAGGAGCTGAACCCATCCTCCAGATGTCGGTCTGGGGTTTCATCTACCTGTGCTACAGACCTGAAGGGCCAGGACTGTCTTGTCTATCTTGGTAATCCCCATGTCTAGCGCAAATATGGCAATAGCTAGAACCCAGTACCTTTTTGTGGAGAGAGTGGATAATTTTGGTGTCCTGGTCTTTTATGCCAAATTCAATTAAAGTCCAGTTTGAATTTCCAATTCACTTAGACCACAGAGAACAAAGAATTTAAGATGCTCATAAACACTGGAGAGTGTCCAAACTGATTCCTTGGTAATTTCTAGGCACCAAAATAAAAACATGTGACGTTAGTAAAAATTGCTTTGTGATTTACAAAGCCCTTGTTACTGATATTCTGCCGTTAACAGACAACAACCCGTGATGACTGGTCTAGCTGTGCCCATCTCAGAGATGAAGAAACTGACACAGGGCGGGGGTGGTAATTTGCCAAAGTCCCGTAGTTAAGTGACAGAGACAGGACTCAAACCCAGGTCTTTTCCTTCTGAGTCCAGTATTCTTCCCACCCAAGGGGTGTGTTTTTGTCCCTGTATTCTGAGGGGTGCTGGAGAAGCTTCTAGAAAAGACAGAACCGAGGACAAAGTAATCCCTGACTTTGCCTGAGGCAATGGTGCGGGAAGATGAGAATTGCCTGTGCTTCTCCCATTTCCTGAGCATTCGCTCCGGACACACCTGCTTCCCGGGCAGGGCTGCCAGGGGGGCTGAAGCTTCCAGCCCCACTCCCTTACGCCGACCTCCCCCACAGCCTTGGCTAATGGGTGCCATCAGTTCACCACATAGAAACACT
>NW_027963187.1:0-210 GCF_054177405.1 Leptonychotes weddellii
ACAGAGCAATCGCACGCTCGCCCAACGAGCAGAAGCTGTGCTCTCCTTACACGGGGAATTGAATTTTGTGGGGGAGGACCGAGAGGGGATGGATTTTGTGTATCTGCCAATAATGAAGCACTCTTTAAAAAAAAAAATCATATATTGCATTATTTGTTTCAGAGGTACAGATCTGAGATTCAACAGTCTTGCACAATTCCCAGCGCTTAC
>NW_027963188.1:0-210 GCF_054177405.1 Leptonychotes weddellii
ATGTTTTTTCATGTAAAATTTTTATTCTTTTTATCTGTGAGGTTTTTTATTATTGTTTGACATTTTTATATTGGGCACTTGTCAGTGTACTATTTTTGAAAAAAAAAAAAGAAAGTTCTGTATCAAAGTGTAGATTCACATATATTAGTTGATCTCTGAATATCCTTTCTTTCATAAGCAACTAAAAAATCAAAGTATACGAAACAGCCA
>NW_027963189.1:0-210 GCF_054177405.1 Leptonychotes weddellii
CTGTGTAGGAATATTTTGCTCTTGCCTTTAAAAGCTTGTACTCAGTCTGTCAGAGAAAGAAAGCCCAATCTCATGTTCATCTAATACACACTGCAGAAACACTACTCTGATATGAACCAGAGCTTGAAAATGGAGAAGCAATTGTTGTTGCTAATCAGACACAAATATCACACAGAGACAATTGCTTTTTTTTTTTTTTCTGTGCAAACA
>NW_027963190.1:0-210 GCF_054177405.1 Leptonychotes weddellii
ATCCTTTGGTGAAGGACGGCATGAGCAGTGCCTTGGGAGAAGGGAGGGAGCCCAGGCAGGCAGGCGGGAGCTGCCTCCTCCGGAGTAGGAGCTGCTGGGCATCCAAGTGTCTCCTGGGCTTTTCGGACCCACCACCAGGAGACTGTGTGAGTTTGTCCCAGCAGACCGGGACATCTAGAACCTGGGAGCACTGCCACTCAGCCAGGCCTG
>NW_027963191.1:0-210 GCF_054177405.1 Leptonychotes weddellii
GCTCCCTCCTGGCTATAAAAGTCTTTTATTTTGTACAGCTCCTCAGAGCAGCTTTTTATCTGCTGGATTGGATGTCGCCCAACTCATGAATCATTTAATAAAGCCAATAAGATCTTTAAAATTTACTCAGTTGAAGATAGTAAAAAGGGAAAAATGAAGGGGGGAAATCGGAGGGGGAGACGAACCATGAAAGACTGTGGACTCTGAGAA
>NW_027963192.1:0-210 GCF_054177405.1 Leptonychotes weddellii
GAGATCTCATAAAAAAAAACATAAAAGCAGAGATGCTGTAGCTGAAGTGGAAGCCCCATTGGATCAGGCCCACTCTCTTTCGGAGACACATGTGCAGACTGCTACGGCTCACCGAAGCACCTTTGAAAAACTGCTGGCTTAAGTCACAGCTTCCCAACTGATGTGCACAGAAGGGTTTTAGAAGCCCAGAAATATTGATTGCTTTCGAGC
>NW_027963193.1:0-210 GCF_054177405.1 Leptonychotes weddellii
ATCAAAAAGAAAAGAGAAATGACCCAAATCAACAAAATCATGAATGAAAGAGGAGAGATCACAACCAACACCAAAGCAATACAAACAATCATAAGAACATATTATGAGCAACTCTATGCCAGCAAATTAGATAACCTGGAAGAAATGGATACACTCCTAGAGATGTATCAACTACCAAAACTGAACCAGGAAGAAACAGAAAACCTGCAT
>NW_027963194.1:0-210 GCF_054177405.1 Leptonychotes weddellii
CCCCACCCAGTGGCGCCTGCGGTCATCAGAGGCCAACGCTGGGACCGGAAGGGGCACCGAGGCCCCCGCGTGTGCACGCACACACAGACCCCACGCACGCCACGCACATACACAGACCGATGCGCACACGCACAGATCAACATGCACACGCAGACCCACACGCAGACCCACACGCATGCGCCGCACACAGATCAACACATGTGCACACAC
>NW_027963195.1:0-210 GCF_054177405.1 Leptonychotes weddellii
ATGAAATGCTAGATGGATCCAGAATGGAATTCCTCTTGATCTCATGTGTTCAATTAAAACCTTTTCAGGAAATATTATTCAGGAATGCTTTTGTCACACTCTTTATTTTTCTGTCAGTTTTCACAGAGAACATGGCACATTTTGCAATTGCCATCCTATTCTATGCCTTATTTCTTAAATTCACAGTTTTTGGCAGTCACCTGCATTTCC
>NW_027963196.1:0-210 GCF_054177405.1 Leptonychotes weddellii
TGTGTGGTTATGGGTTTATCTCCTTGATATTTCCCTGACTTTGGAGAGAGAAGGGGAGGAAAATGTATGTGACAGATCTGCTACCTCGAACCGAAAAGCCTCAAGATTTTTTTTTAAATAAAAAGACTTCGTAAATAACAAAGAGTTACATTACAAAACATAACACACTCTCATTTAAATTGCTTTTATTTTCTGATTCATAGGTGGAAA
>NW_027963197.1:0-1167 GCF_054177405.1 Leptonychotes weddellii
CCCCCCCCCCCCCGCTGCTCACCCTCTCTCACGCTCTCTCTCTTTAAAAATATATAAATAGGGGCGCCTGGGTGGCTCAGTCGTTAAATGTCTGCCTTCGGCTCAGATCATGATCCCAGGGTCCTGGGATCGAGCCCCGCATCAGGCTCCCCTGCTCCGCAGGAAGCCTGCTTCTCCCTCTCCCACTCCCCCTGTTTGTGTCCCCTCTCTCACTGTGTAGAGTATCTGTGTAGAGTATCTGTCAAATAAATAAAATCTTTTAAAACAATAAAAATAAATAATAAATAAAATATATAAATCTTAAAAAAAAACACTGGAGGGATGACGGTGCAAACTGTTCTTTATAAAAGCCTCCCTGAAAAATGTCTCTGTACATTATTATACTTTAAGCAAGGTCATCATCAGACATGGGTCATGCCATGTCTGGACCGACTTCCAAGCTTTGCCTTCTTTCCTCTTCTTCTTCCCCCCTCTGCACATTCCTCAGGCTCAGATGGCTGGGACAGCTGGAGAGCAGGGTGTGCTTAGCTGACTTAGCTTGCAAGACTCTGTCGGAGAGTTTAAGCATGTGTACAACACACACACAACAGACTAACAAAGGCATCCATGAAGAAATATGCACTGGAGGAATGCTGGTGGAAGGGCTTTTGAAAGAATTTCTACCTGTATGTCAATCCACCTCTTATCCTCAAACTCACCTTCTCTCTCTGTATGCCATGCTTCTGCCTTAGTTGAGCTCTGCTCATCTCTCTCTCCTGGGGCTTCTGTGGTAGTCTCCTCCCCTCCATTCAAACACCACGTCCACCTCCACACAGCTACCAGGAGAGGTCCTTAAAATCCTAACGAATGTGGTCCTTCTGTGCAGCCCAGGCCAAACTCCTTCCACCAGCAGCCAAAAGGCCTCCAGTCCCCCTGTCCTGCCTCATTTCATGATAGACCAGTAACACCCACACTCCATTTAGAACTTGGAAGTGTCTAATAAGGACTTTTCATCAACTCAATACCCCTCCTTGCACCCACCCACTTAACAATCATACCCTAATATGTAGCTCAAGGACTCGCTGTTCTATCAGGCCTTTCCTGAATCAACACAGATCCAGACAAAACCAACCATTCCTTCTCTTCTCAGGCTCTCACTGTACCTTGTACTCACTTTTCGTAAAATAC
>NW_027963198.1:0-210 GCF_054177405.1 Leptonychotes weddellii
AATAAATTCTTAAAAAAAAAAAAAAAAAAGAATGTAACTGTGAAAACTGGCCCAGCTCCTTCTCTGTCAAGGAGAGTGGAAGCACTGAGATAGAGCAGAGGGCGGGTTTCTTATAACAGTTGCTTCCTGAGCAGATTCACTGAACCAAGTCTCCGCTGGTAGTGGGACTCAGTTTATAAAATATTAATTATACTTCCTACCAGCTAACAC
>NW_027963199.1:0-210 GCF_054177405.1 Leptonychotes weddellii
GTATTGAGGAGGGCACATTCTGCATGGAGCACTGGGTGTTATGCACAAACAATGAATCATGGAACACTACATCTAAAACTAATGATGTAATGTATGGGGATTAACATAAGAATAAAAAATAAATAAATAAATAAATAAAGCAGTAAAAAAAAAGAATGAAATCTTGCCATTTGCAACATGGAGAGAGCTAGAGTCAAGCAAATTAAGTTA
>NW_027963200.1:0-210 GCF_054177405.1 Leptonychotes weddellii
CCAGCTGCTTTATGCAGCTGTCCCTGATTCCTCAACCCAGAGGCGTTGTCTCCAACTTTGGAGCGATGCAGAATGGAGGATGCTGGCTAAGATCACACCTCCCGCCAGACTTCCCCTGCCGGATGCAGGCAGGATGGTGGTTCTGGGCTAAGACAGGCTAAGCGAGAGTCAGGCAGTAAGCCTCTAGCTGTGCTTGGTTGGAGACACTCA
>NW_027963201.1:0-210 GCF_054177405.1 Leptonychotes weddellii
ACGATACTGAACAATGAGTGAAAGCCAGCATGATGGACTTGTTTGTGATTTCAGAGTAGAGCTGTCAGTCCTCTAAATTGAGCATGATGTTTGATTAGAGTTAGGGTTGGGTTAGGGGTTAGGGTTAAGGGTTAGGGTTAGGGTAGGTGACCCTGTGACCCATGCAGCCCCACAGTCAGCATGTTGGAGCCAGGAACACACCCCCTGTGC
>NW_027963202.1:0-210 GCF_054177405.1 Leptonychotes weddellii
TCTGTTCTCATGAGACCCACCTGCCCCATGCAGGGCAGCGCTTCTCCGCCTGCGCTCACTCTCCGCACACTAGACCCAGTACCACGTGCACAGCTGACCGTTCCTGCCTCAACACGGCCAGTTTCTCGTTGAGAAAAGTCTCCCATCAGGGCATGGAAAGGCAGACCAGATGTGGCCGTTCTAAAGGAATTAACAAATATAGCGTATGAA
>NW_027963203.1:0-210 GCF_054177405.1 Leptonychotes weddellii
ACATAAGAATAAAAAAAAAAAAGAAATACAAAGCCAAAAAAAAAAAAAAGTGCTTTTGATCATTTAAGACACAATCTAAAGGGAAAAAGAAAGGAACAAAGAACATAACTAAGGTTCCAACAAGAGGACTTTTAAAAAGATAACCACAAAAGCCAGTGGGTTGGACTAGAATGTCTTCTGGTCCCTGTTAGTCTTGTCCCCACTGGAACG
>NW_027963204.1:0-210 GCF_054177405.1 Leptonychotes weddellii
CAATTATTTGCGGAAATAAAGTAAGTTTATAGTCTGTTATACAATCATGGCTGGAACCAGAAGTCTGGCAGATTTTTATAAATTTAATATACCTCTACCCTATGATTTAGCAACTCTATTCCTAATTATTGACCCAAGAGAAATGGGAACATATTTCTATTAGAATACATGCACAAGAATTTTCATAGAAGCTTCATTCGGAATAGCCCA
>NW_027963205.1:0-210 GCF_054177405.1 Leptonychotes weddellii
GCAACCCTCAATTTGTTTTTCAGTGTCCATCGTCTCTCATGGTTCGTCCACCCCTCCGAATTCCCCCGCTTCATTCCTCCCCTCCCGCTACCTTCTTTAAAAATTAACGTTTTTAAATGTGGACAAGAGATGAACCATCTTACAAAGGGGCAGGACTGTACCATTCATTGAACAGATTTGGTATTTAGGGAACAGTACAACATCAGGGGA
>NW_027963206.1:0-210 GCF_054177405.1 Leptonychotes weddellii
TCACTCAACATAATACCCTCCAGTTCCATCCACGTCGTTGCAAATGGCAAGATCTCATTCCTTTTGATGGCTGCATAATATTCCATTGTATATATATACCACATCTTCTTTATCCAGTCATCTGTCGATGGACATCTTGGCCCTTCTCTTAATACCATCATCTTGGGAGTCAGGAATTCAACATATGAATTTGAGGGGACACACATTCAA
>NW_027963207.1:0-1167 GCF_054177405.1 Leptonychotes weddellii
TTTTCTCCTCTCCTTTGGCTAAAGAGCAAACTTTTCCAGTGATTTTGGAAAGGGTCACAGACATCCCTACTTCAAGATCTCAGATGGACCCAAAAGAAAAGTTGACCTGACCATGGGAAAAGCTCATCCCTTGCTGCTCGGCCCCATGGCCACATCCCATGTTGGCTATAAGTTCTTAGGCAGTCTTTCCTCCTGGGTCCAATCAACCTGACCCCCTCAAACTTATGCTGGAGCCATGTAAGTTCTAGCTTCTGTCCAACATTGTGCTAGCCCCCATGTCTTGTTCTTGTCTAGTCATGACCCTGTGATTCGTATTTTCAGCTATCCTCACCAACATCCATTATCCATCCTTATGGTGTGGTTATGCTTTTATTTTAGGACCTAGAATATTCTCTCAGACTTGTGTTTTGAGAATAGATCTGTGCATTTGAGATACTGAGACCAAGGCAGACCACAATTATCTACAGTCCTGCAATTACCTAGCCCCAGATGATTCTATGAAGACCATTCTTGATTTGAACTTCAAGGACACTGTGATGGACCAGCAGAAGGCTGGAACTCCTTACATTATCTGGCATCTAGATGGGCTGATCTTTTAAAAGGAAAAAGATTTGAATGGTAACATCCAGACATATTCTCAGGGGTCCTGAACTGGTCACTCAAGAGTGCTCAGATTCATATAAAATAAACAAGCCCCTTAAGTCCGAGTGTTACCTCATTTCAGGTTGTCTGGGAAATGTAACCACAACCTTTGAGTTTGTTCCTAGAGATTCTGGGATAGTTATTGCCCCTCCTATGCTTTTAAGAAGCTCTCCAGTTCTCCTGAAATTACCTCTTGGGCAGTGACCAGCTCTGTGGTAGGTAGACCCCTTGAAATCCTTCCGTCCCACCCTTTGAGTCTACTATTAATGCATCTTGAATGGCAATGCAAATCGTTTGATCTCCTGAAAGTCCTCTAGCTTTTTTAAAGCTTCATTACCAAAATACTGATTCAAGATTTGAAAAGTTAGAGTGAACAAAGTATGCCTCAAGTCAAATTTGGAGTGGTAAAGTTTTTTGAAGACTCAAGAGGTGGTTGGTTGCCACACACGTCCAAGTGATTTAATAGGTTTTTGATGGTATCAGAGATTCTTGCATGATTTACCTGGAGAACTTCCAGTCCCTTAA
>NW_027963208.1:0-210 GCF_054177405.1 Leptonychotes weddellii
ATCCTTTGGTAAAGGACGGCATGAGCAGTGCCTTGGGAGAAGGGAGGGAGCCCAGGCAGGCAGGCGGGAGCTGCCTCCTCCGGAGTAGGAGCTGCTGGGCATCCAAGTGTCTCCTGGGCTTTTCGGACCCACCACCAGGAGACTGTGTGAGTTTGTCCCAGCAGACCGGGACATCTAGAACCTGGGAGCACTGCCACTCGGCCAGGCCTG
>NW_027963209.1:0-210 GCF_054177405.1 Leptonychotes weddellii
TCTGTGCCTCAGGCAAGTTGCTTAACCTCTAACTTAACCTCAGTTTCCACATCTTTAAATGGGGATGACAACAGTCTCTGCCTCAGAATGTTTTTGTGAGGATTAAAATGAAATTTTAGTATGCAGAGCACTCAGAACCCGGTCTGGCACATAGAAAACACTCCGAAAACATTGCCCATTATCACCTCGTGTTATGTTGTGTTAAATGAA
>NW_027963210.1:0-210 GCF_054177405.1 Leptonychotes weddellii
CTGTGTAGGAGTATTTTGCTCTTGCCTTTAAAAGCTTGTACTCAGTCTGTCAGAGAAAGAAAGCCCAATCTCATGTTCATCTAATACACACTGCAGAAACACTACTCTGATATGAACCAGAGCTTGAAAATGGAGAAGCAATTGTTGTTGCTAATCAGACACAAATATCACACAGAGACAATTGCTTTTTTTTTTTTTTTCTGTGCAAAC
>NW_027963211.1:0-210 GCF_054177405.1 Leptonychotes weddellii
ATGAAATGCTGGATGGATCCAGAATGGAATTCCTCTTGATCTCATGTGTTCAATTAAAACCTTTTCAGGAAATATTATTCAGGAATGCTTTTGTCACACTCTTTATTTTTCTGTCAGTTTTCACAGAGAACATGGCACATTTTGCAATTGCCATCCTATTCTATGCCTTATTTCTTAAATTCACAGTTTTTGGCAGTCATCCCTGAACCA
>NW_027963212.1:0-210 GCF_054177405.1 Leptonychotes weddellii
ACATGACTCTGGGGCGCCTGGGTGGCTCAGTTGGTTGAGCGACTGCCTTCAGCTCAGGTCATGATCCTGGAGTCCCGGGATCGAGTCCCGCATCGGGCTCCCTGCTCAGCGGGGAGTCTGCTTCTCCCTCTGACCCTCCTCCCTCTCATGCTCTCTGTCTCTCATTCTCTCTCTCTCTCAAATAAATAAATAAAATCTTTAAAAAAAAAA
>NW_027963213.1:0-210 GCF_054177405.1 Leptonychotes weddellii
AGAATTGGTAGCAAAATAAGTGATCAGTGGATGCTACAAACTTAGTGTTTCAAAATAAGTCTAAGAAATTCGACCTCAGCCACAGCAACTTCTTCCTAGAAACATCGCCAAAGGCAAGGGAAGCAAGGGCAAAAATGAACTATTGGGACTTCATCAAGATAAAAAGCTTTTGCAAAGCAAAGGAAACAGTCAACAAAACGAAAAGACAAC
>NW_027963214.1:0-210 GCF_054177405.1 Leptonychotes weddellii
AATCACTTGATGTCATTAAGCATTGCAATTTTGAGGCCACACTTTTGGTTGTGAAATGGTTCTCAATGTAATTTTAATAGGCGTTTCATGGTTAAGAGTGTATTAGTTTGTAGGGCTACCATAACAAAATACTGCACACTGGGTGGCTTAACCACTAGAAATGTATTCTTTGATGATTTAGAGGGTGAGAAGTCTGAGACGGAGGTGCAG
>NW_027963215.1:0-210 GCF_054177405.1 Leptonychotes weddellii
AATATGATGGAGTTTTCCAGTCTACCTGCATTTCTGTGTTCTATTCTCTCTTGCTAAAATACTCCCCTTGTCCCCAGGTCCTATCTGTAGGAATTCTACCATTAAGCCAGCCAGATCTACATCAAATGCCACCAAGGACATGAAGTGTTTCTTGACCCATGCCGTCTGCAATGCCCCTAAGTGGTTTGAATTCCTAAGTACTATTGCATT
>NW_027963216.1:0-210 GCF_054177405.1 Leptonychotes weddellii
TAGTAGTTTATGGGGCGCCTGGGTGGCTCAGTCGTTAAGCGTCTGCCTTCGGCTCAGGTCATGATCCCAGGGTCCTGGGATCGAGTCCCACATCGGGCTCCCTCCTCGGGGGGAAGCCTGCTTCTCCCTCTCCCCCTCCCGCTGCTTGTGTTCCTGCTCTCGCTATCTCTGTCTCTGTCAAATAAATAAATAAAATCTTAAAAAAAAAAA
>NW_027963217.1:0-210 GCF_054177405.1 Leptonychotes weddellii
AAGTGGGATTTGAAGTTTTCCTATTTGCCTTGTATCTTGGCTTTGGCTCTGCCCTTTCAGGCCCCTTCGTCCCTCACAGGGCAGATCTCGGTGGGTTAGCTTCAACTTCCGACGCCTTAACAAATCTCCTACAATCTCTTGCTTACTTTCTTTTCCTCTGTTTCACCTTCTGTTTCTTCCAGGCTTCTTTGTCACTGTGAGTCTTCTGCT
>NW_027963218.1:0-1166 GCF_054177405.1 Leptonychotes weddellii
ATGAAAATGTACTTCCACTTTGACATGAACAGTTACCCAATTTTTCCTGTTTTATATCTTGAATTTTCATGTATTTTTTTGTTTGTTTTCTGTTTTTTTTCTTTTGTAAATCATACCCTGATTAAAAAGTCTGTTTTCAATCAATGTTCTCTAACTTTTGTAAAGATGTGGAAACTAAAGTCACATTGAAGGCTCTATCTCAATTTTATGACAAAATCTATTTCAAGATACTGTTCATTATGCTATACTGGCTCATTAAAACTTATTTTGATTTAAAAATTTTGATTTATTACAAAAGATCTCTTTATTCAACAAATGCTTACTTGTATGTTTCTTATACACTGCACTGTGTGATAGGTGCTTACGGTATAGAGAAAAGCAGTCCTCCCTCTGTCCATAGGTAGTTCAGCATAATGGCCCACCTCCTCATTAAATGATAATAAAGGTTCTTGGGGATAAAGAGAAGAGCTGTCTAACTCCAAAGAGTGCAGGCTGCAAAGGCAATCAGAAGAATAACTTTACTGCAGAGCGAGATAATCAAAATTAACATCAATACTCATAAATCATGTTGATAGTATGGACCTTTGATATGATGTGGTGAAATGGCACTTTCCCTCTGTGGTCTTCCTCCTAATAACCTATAATTCCAGAATTATCATGAGAAAATCATCAGGCAAATTCCAGTAATAAGACATCCCACAAAACATATGATCAGTATTTCTTAAAACTGTCAAATCATCAAAGGCTGAGAAACTGCCACAGTCAAGAGATGCCTAAGTTGGGGTGCCTGGGTGGCTCAGATGGTTAAGCGTCTGCCTTCGGCTCAGGTCATGATCCCAGGGTCCTGGAATCGAGCCCCGCATTGGGATCTCTGCTCGGCGGGGAGCCTGCTTCTCCCTCTCCCTCTACTGCTCTCCCTGCTTGTGTTCTCTCGCTCTCTCTGTCAAATAAGTAAATAAAATCTTAAAAAAAAAAAAAAAAAAGAGAGATGCCTAAGTAGACATGACAACTAAGCACAGTGCAGAATCCTGGGTGGGATCCTGAACAGATAAAGAACACTGGGTAAAAACTAAGGTAATTTTAATGAACCACGGACTTTAATAACAATAATATATCATTACTTCAACAGAAGCACTGGTAACTATACTACCACAGTATTCTAAAAA
>NW_027963219.1:0-210 GCF_054177405.1 Leptonychotes weddellii
ACACACACACACACACACACACACACACACACACACACTCTGTTACATAGTATATGTATTGTTAGAACAGGTCTAATGTTACATGTGTGGCTGACTCTCACCTTGAATTACAGAAAATAACAATGCCTAGTTAGATTCATCTGTAAAGAGGCAAAGAACCAGGAAATTCTTGACTGTACTTACAAATGTGGATGACTGCGTTTTCTTAAA
>NW_027963220.1:0-210 GCF_054177405.1 Leptonychotes weddellii
ATAAAAATGTTGAAAAACTTTCAATGTTAAAGCTGATGACATTGACAAGATTGAGTGATCATAAGGTTTGAGTGCCTAGATACGTGGTTTTGTACAATGGAGAACGACGTGTATTCATGATGTTTTGTAAAGCTAAAAGCACTTTCTTTGATGATTAGTTGTTTGCAGTACAGGTCATCAAAGAAAGACATTGTCATGAATGTTTTTCTA
>NW_027963221.1:0-210 GCF_054177405.1 Leptonychotes weddellii
ATCTCCAGCTAAGCAGATCCTGCCTGAGACCCACTGGATTTGCCTGTCTCTCTAGATTTGGGGGTAGCGGTTTGCCCTGTGACCTCAATTCTCTGAGGAATCCAAGAGAAGTCACTGATTTTCACTGTGTTCAGCTTTTTTTCAGTGTGTTCAGCTTTTTCTTAATGTAAGGACAAGAGTGATGACTTCCAAGCTCTTTATATTTTGGAG
>NW_027963222.1:0-210 GCF_054177405.1 Leptonychotes weddellii
ACACGAATGGCAACCCATTATGACGGAATGAATCTGTTCTCTTAACCAGAAGGAACTGAGAGCTTTTTTTTTTTTTTAATTTTTTTTTATTCTTATGTTAATCCCCATACATTACATCATTAGTTTTAGATGAAGTGTTCCATGATTCATTGTTTGTGCATAACACCCAGTGCTCCATGCAGAATGTGCCCTCCTCAATACCCCCCACCA
>NW_027963223.1:0-210 GCF_054177405.1 Leptonychotes weddellii
CCACCTCGAGTGGAGCTTGAGCAGATTTGGGCACAGATAGAGCTGACCCCAGGAAACAGGGGTGAGGGGTGGAGAAGGTGAGGCCAATAAAAAGAAAAAAACAGTTAAAGAGTGTGTTATCCAGAGGACTATTACAGGAGTGGGGCTTGACTCCCCCAGGCCTTCTGGGCTGGGTAGAGAACACCTCCCAGAATCAGCCCTCTGGAAAGC
>NW_027963224.1:0-210 GCF_054177405.1 Leptonychotes weddellii
AGCAGGGGCATCTGGGTGGCTCAGTCAGTTAAGAGTTTGCCTTCAGCTCAGGTCATGATCCCAGGGTCCCGGGATCACATTGGGCTCCCTGCTCAGTGGGGAGTCTGCTTCTCCCTTTCCCTCTGCCCCTCCCCCCACCTCGTGCTCTCTCTAGCTTGCACTCACTCTCTCAATAAATAAAATCTTTAAAAAAAAAAAAACCTTACAGCT
>NW_027963225.1:0-210 GCF_054177405.1 Leptonychotes weddellii
ATAGTTTTAGGAAGGGGCTGCTCACCAGAACTTCCAAGGGGTGATTAGAGAATTGCAACCTCCAGGGAGGGGAGAGGGGCTACAGATTGATGGTCAATAAGGATGAATGATTAATCAATCATGTCTGTTTAATCAAACCCCCATAAAAACTCCTTAAACAATGGGATTCAGAGACTTTCCCAGCTGGTGAACACATGGCGGTGCTAGGAG
>NW_027963226.1:0-210 GCF_054177405.1 Leptonychotes weddellii
ATTACTTCCCGGTTCCCTTTCACCCCCCCTGGGAGTATACTGATTAAAGTGCCTTGTTCCAAGGCATTTGCCCTGGAGTGAGGGGGACACAGAGCCTTGACTGGCATCTTCTGAGCAACCCCGAGTCCTTGCTTGATCCATGTCATCCTCATGTCTTCCCAGGGAGCAAGGAATAGGGTAAGTATTATTTCCACTTTGCGTGACACACCA
>NW_027963227.1:0-210 GCF_054177405.1 Leptonychotes weddellii
TTATTTATTTATTTAAAGATTTTATTTATTTATTTGAGAGAGAGGATGAGAGGAGAGAGAGAGCACATGAGAGGGGGGAGGGTCAGAGGGAGAAGCAGACTCCCTGCCGAGCAGGGAGCCCGATGCGGGACTCGATCCAGGGACTCCAGGATCATGACCTGAGCCGAAGGCAGTCGCTTAACCAACTGAGCCACCCAGGTGCCCAGTAAA
>NW_027963228.1:0-1166 GCF_054177405.1 Leptonychotes weddellii
GGGATGGAATGTTCAGAATATATCTGTGAAGTCCATTTGGTCCAGTGTGTCATTTAAAGTCTTTTATTTCCTTGTTGATCTTTTGCTTAGACGATCTGTCCATTTCAGTGAGGGGGGTGTTAAAGTCCCCTACTATTATTGTACTGTTGTCAATGTGTTTCTTTGCTTTTGTTATTAATTGCCTTATATAATTGGCTGCTCCCATGTTAGGGGCATAGATATTTACAATTATTAGATCTTCTTGTTGGATAGACCCTTTAAGTAGGATATAGTGTCCTTCCTCATCTCTTATTATAGTCTTTGGTTTAAAATCTAATTTGTCTGATATAAGGATTGCCACCCCAGCTTTGTTTTGCTGTCCATTAGCATGATAAATGGTTTTCCATCCCCTCACTTTCAATCCGGAGGTGTCTTTGGCTCTAAAATGAGTCTCTTGCAGACAGCATATTGATGGGTCTTGTTTTTTTATCCAATCTGATACCCTGTGTCTTTTGATTGGGGCCTTTAGCCCATTTACATTCAGGGTAAGTATTGAAAGATATGAATTTAGTGCCATTGCATTGCCTGTAAGGTGACTGTTATTGTATATTGTCTGTGTTCCTTGCTGCTCTGTGTTACTTTGAGGCTCTCTCTTTGCTTAGAGGACCCCTTTCAATATTTCTTGTAGGGCTGGTTTTGTGTTTGCAAATTCCTTTAGTTTTTGTTTGTCCTGGAAGCTTTTTATCTCTCCTTCTATTTTCAGTGATATACTAGCTGGAGATGGTATTCTTGGCTGCATATTTTTCTCATTCAGTGCTCTGAATATATCCTGCCAGTCCTTTCTGGCCTGCCAGGTCTCTGTGGATAGGTCTGCTGCCAATCTAATATTTCTACCATTGTAGGTTACAGACCTCTTGTCCCTAGCTGCTTTCAGGATTTTCTCTTTGTCTCTGAGACTCATTTTACTATTAGATATTGGGGTGATAGAGGGTGCCTGGGTGGCTCAGTTGGTTAAGTGACTGCCTTCGGCTCAGGTCATGATCCTGGAGTCCCTGGATCGAGTCCCGCATCGGGCTCCCTGCTCGGCAGGGAGTCTGCTTCTCCCTCTCCCACTCCCCGTTTGTGTTCCCTCTCTCGCTGTGTCTTTCTCTGTCAAATAAATAAATAAAATCTTTAAAAAAAAAAAA
>NW_027963229.1:0-210 GCF_054177405.1 Leptonychotes weddellii
CACATACACACACACACACACACACACACACTTTGAATAATTTGTCTTTGAAAGGGGAATCACCACAGTTGTCCTCTGTTTACAATGATCCATGGGCTCTTAAATAAGTAGGTCTGGGTACCACATACTTCACTGCTTCATATTTAAAGACTAGCAACCACAGAAAGATGTTAGATGGCCAAGGAAGGGAAACAGTTTGTATTGTTAACA
>NW_027963230.1:0-210 GCF_054177405.1 Leptonychotes weddellii
CTCAACCACCACTAAAGGGATAATTTATTTTCTTTTGGCTTCTCTTGCTTAAGGTTTCCATGACAGGAGACTCCAGATTAAATATGGGAAAAGCTATATGTAGCAAGAGAGTAGCCCTGAAATCAAACCAGAACCAATAATAGAAATTTTAATCAATTATTATTGAAGCAGAGTATAAAGGGGAAGAAACTGTGAGATTGGGTCAGATAA
>NW_027963231.1:0-210 GCF_054177405.1 Leptonychotes weddellii
AGGGCAGGGCAAACGTTTACCAAATGTTTCCACTTCTCCCCTGTCAATTGCCTTCCTCCTTTTGAATCCCCAGACCCTTATCTCTTTCCTTAGCTCTGAACTCTTGTCTATAAGCCTCAATCTGCTGGCTGCATTCTGAGTCTCGTATCTTTGTGGGGCTCCTATAGGTACTAATGTGTATATAATTACATTTTTTTTTTCTCCTGTTAA
>NW_027963232.1:0-210 GCF_054177405.1 Leptonychotes weddellii
AAAGGTTGTTTTTTTTTTTTTTAATTTCCATATGGCAGATACAGAAATTGAGGTCCAGAGAAATTAATTATTCTGCCCAAGGTCACAGGGATAGAGACTAAACTAGGATTCAACCCTTCCCATCCCACAGACTGACCCTAAGCCTGGCTCTTTCCTCTGTGCTCTGCCACACTCATCAAAGGGATTCTGGCAAGTACAGATATGAGTGGG
>NW_027963233.1:0-210 GCF_054177405.1 Leptonychotes weddellii
GTGGGTCCAGTTGTCCTCATGTTCAGTCTCACTGGCAAAAGCCTGACCTCTCTTGGATTTAAGGTGCAGTCGACCCTTGAACAACATGTGTTTGAGCTGTGCAGGTACACTTAAGAGGTGCTTATTTTGATAAATACAGTATAGTACTGTAAACGTATTTTCTCATGATTTTTTAAAAGATTATTTCAGAGAAGGGGAGCGGCAGAGGGA
>NW_027963234.1:0-210 GCF_054177405.1 Leptonychotes weddellii
AAATCTTTTTAAAAAATGCAACATGGAGGAAGAGGAGTCAGAGCTTAGGCCCAAGGCAGGTCAGGCTGACCTGAGTTTGCAGCTGGGTTCCTCTGACTAACCTGTGTGATCTTGGGCCCCGAGGTCCCCTGTCTGTGATTTTAGTTTCTTCACATCTAAAGTACTGGACTCAAAATGCACAGTGCGGGGTTTTTGGGAGTATCAACATTC
>NW_027963235.1:0-210 GCF_054177405.1 Leptonychotes weddellii
AAGAAACTAATAGAACAGAGAGCAAAAAGGTAGTCTGTGTGGCAGAAAAGATAAGCCACCTTTTGTAACTTTTTCATAGCTAAATCCAGAAATGGTTCCAAGTGAGTACCTCTGGAACCAAGGGGCTGACTGGCTGGGGCTCTGTCATTCTGTGCTAGAGGTCATTTTACCTATGTGTTATAGTCACATGCATGGATCTATCTGCTTAAA
>NW_027963236.1:0-210 GCF_054177405.1 Leptonychotes weddellii
AGGGATCCCCTTTTAACACCATTTTATAAGCTATTTTTTTTTAATTTTATTTATTTATTTGACAGAGAGAGATAGAGCGAGAGCAGGAACACAAGCAGGGGGAGTGGGAGAGGGAGAAGCAGGCTTCCTGCCAAGCAGGGAGCCCGACGTGGGACTCAATCCCAGGACCCTGGGATCATGACCTGAGCCGAAGGCAGACGCTTAACGACT
>NW_027963237.1:0-210 GCF_054177405.1 Leptonychotes weddellii
AGCTCAGGTCATGATCTCAGGGTTGTGAGATGGAGCCCTGCATCGGGTTCCACACTCAGCAGCGAGTCTGCCTGAAGATTCTCTCTCTCCCTCTCCCTCTGCCCTTCTGCCCCCACCCACACCCCCCACACAAAATAAAGGAAATAAATAAAATCTTAAAAAAAAAAAGTGGCTGGCACATATTGCTGCCAACATCGTCATCATCAGCAT
>NW_027963238.1:0-210 GCF_054177405.1 Leptonychotes weddellii
AACCTGGGTCAGAGATTAAGGACTTTATTACTCACAGTAGTAACAATAGCCAGAGTATTAACATTCTCTTCTTCATTTCCTGGAGCTGCAGTTCCCAAAGAGTGACATCAAGAGGACCAGGTGACAGCTGGACACACAGTGGGTTGCATTATAGGAGAGACACTCTGAACATTTATAATGGGCAGTAAGCTTGAATGCTTTTTGCCCTGA
>NW_027963239.1:0-1166 GCF_054177405.1 Leptonychotes weddellii
TGACTTGTGATATTTGTTGTACTAGATGTAAAAACATAGTTTAATATTAATATATTTAAAACAGGTGGTGGTGGTGGCCCAGAATGGAATACTAACAGGGATGAAGCAGAAATTCCAGAAGCAGAAGAAGTACATTAACATGATAAACTGAAATATGTATTCTGATACATTACCCCCAAGTAAATACCAGGTGGATTAAAGATCTAAATGTTGACAGTCAGCCTTGATAAAAATCCTGGAAGAATATTGGTGTATCTCAGAATGGAAAAGGGCTTTATGAGAATAAAAGCAATACAAAATAGTCCCCCTGGGCGACCTTGGGTCAAATCTGTGGCCACACCTTTCTCAGGGATTGCTGAATGCCATTTCCTTCTAGATGCTGGAGGGGGTGGAGTTGCCCTGAGATGCACAGCGGGGGGGCGGCAATGGTGTGCAACATGCCTATTACACCATTCTCATCATCATCATCATCGCAAACGATATGAAGCTTTGTAGAGCAGGTACGATGTGCCAGACGTTGCATTAGACATTGAGCATACCTTAATTTATTAGAGTCTCACAACCAAAATATGAAGTAGGTGCTTTTGTTGTTATTAGTATCTATTTTATAGATAAAGAGACGCTTACAGTGATAAATGATTTGCTCAAAATGGTAAGACCAGGTGGTAGAGTCTACTGGCTTTCAAAGCTTATGCTCCGAGTTATCAAGCAGGACACTATTGTACTGCATCTCTCTGAGCCTTGATTTCCTCATCTATAAAATGGGATCTACATGGCAAGGCTGTCTTCAGATAGACAGGAAACATAGGCAATGCATTTATCACAGTAAGTGGCATATAAAGAAACAAAACACAGGAATTAAAAAATAACGAAGAGCAATGATAAGAATACACACATCTAGATAAATATTGATTGTATAAATAATAACATCACTTTGTGAGATCAAAAATAGAAAATTAAAGTAGCAAAAAAAATAGCACTTTAATAAGTCAAGAATACCTGTTGTACTCTCTAGGGAAAATAACCCCCCTGCAAATTTTTAAGTATAATTAACAAGCTAAAAGAAGAAGAAGTGAAATTATAAATTATTAAAAAATCCAAAAAATCTTAAGAAAGGACAGAAAATATAGAATAGTCAGGGCAAATATAAAACAAATAGCAAGGTG
>NW_027963240.1:0-210 GCF_054177405.1 Leptonychotes weddellii
CCCTGAGCAGCGCGGCTCCCTCCCACGTCAGGTCATTTGGGAACAAGGCCCTCTGGCCAGCCTCGAGCTCTTGTCACTTTGCCCAGCTCTTTCGGCCAAGGGACAAGTGGGTCATTGACAGGAGGCTTTGCAAACATGTGTTAAACAGCATGCTTTGACAGCACTCCCTAAATCATGAACTGTGTGTACACATATACTTCCTTCTCAGAA
>NW_027963241.1:0-210 GCF_054177405.1 Leptonychotes weddellii
CGGGCTCCCTCCTCGGCAAGGAGTCTGCTTCTCCCTCTGACCCTCCTCCCTCTCATGCTCTCTGTCTCTCATTCTCTCTCTCTCAAATAAATAAATAAAATCTTTAAAAAAAAAAAAATTACCTCCATCTCCACGCCACTGTTCTTACTGTTCCATAGGCCACTTCTTGCTTGTTTGAATTTTAAGGTTTAGGGATTGTCTTAGGAGTTA
>NW_027963242.1:0-210 GCF_054177405.1 Leptonychotes weddellii
TGGGTGCTGGGCATTATGTTCTGAAGTAAAGCATCAGGTCCAATTGTTAAATCCTCCATCACCATGTGTTAAAAACTCCTTGACTTGGACACTATATCCTACTTAAAGGATCTATCCAACAAGAAGATCTAACAATTGTAAATATCTATGCCCCTAACATGGGAGCAGCCAATTATATAAGGCAATTAATAACAAAAGCCAAGAAACACA
>NW_027963243.1:0-210 GCF_054177405.1 Leptonychotes weddellii
GATTCTAGAACGCTCACTGGAAATCTCCACCGGGCAGTTACAGTAGCTTTTCCTAAGCCTGCTGATTGGAACAAAATTCAGGCTTGCACACAAAATCCTGATGAACCTGGTCATAACTCCTATAACCAACTCCAAACTGTCTTTAAAGATTCTGGGCTTCCGTAAGAGGCTGAATCCACCTGGGTAGCCTTTAACTCTACATTTACTAAC
>NW_027963244.1:0-210 GCF_054177405.1 Leptonychotes weddellii
AGACACATTCGGACCGCCAGCCCCAGATCCAGTGAGTATGGGCGGGACACACGCCCACTGAGTTCACGCTGTGCTCGTGCTCATAAAACCCCCCCTATCCATGCTCAAGCCACACTCTGAATGAGACACCAATTCTCCATTCATCCTTCTACTAGCCAGTAAACATTTATTATGCCCAAAGAGCTTCATCGGGAAGGACCTAAGCTATAG
>NW_027963245.1:0-210 GCF_054177405.1 Leptonychotes weddellii
AAAGCAGGCTTGGAGCCCGTCATGGGGCTGGATCCCAGGACCCTGGGATCAAGACCTTGGCCAAAGGCAGACACTTAACTGAATGAGCCACCCAGGCACTCCTGGTACAAACATTTTACTAAGCATAATTTTACTTCTGGCCTCATTAGGGTCTTAGTAATTGGGTGGCTTTCCCTTTTCTGGTCAGTAAGTTCTGCTACTATATAACTT
>NW_027963246.1:0-210 GCF_054177405.1 Leptonychotes weddellii
CACGGAGCAGTGGGGGGCACGGGCTTTCAGCGCTGGGGCTAGAGAGCGGGCGCCGCCATCTGCATCCCTCCGTCAGCGCTGGAAGCCTTCAGGGAGCAAAACAGCGCCACCCAGTGGCGGCCGATGGTGCATCCCGAGCCCCGCCTCCCCGCGCCCTGGAGGCGCATTTCCCTGAAACCAGCCTGAGAGTCCGCGGAGCGGGCCCCTCCC
>NW_027963247.1:0-210 GCF_054177405.1 Leptonychotes weddellii
CATTTCTGTAAGAGAAAGAAATTGAATTTATAGCTACACTGAAACTTAGGTTGCATGATTCTACTTCCTTTATTTTTTTATTATTATTATTTTTTTATTCTTATGTTAATCCCCATACATTACATCATTAGTTTTAGATGTAGTGTTCCATGATTCATCGTTTGTGCATAACACCCAGTGCTCCATGCAGAATGTGCCCTCCTCAATACC
>NW_027963248.1:0-210 GCF_054177405.1 Leptonychotes weddellii
CCCTATATCTAATTATGGCAGTCTGATTGTGAGATTTTAATTTTATTTAAGCAAAACCTCAGACTACAACTCTCATTAGTTAATCAAAATAGAAGTAGGGTCGAATTTCACCTTTTGTTATTATTCCTATTATTTCATTACTCTTTTTTTTTTTTTATTCTTATGTTAATCCCCATACATTACATCATTAGTTCTAGATTAAGTGTTCCA
>NW_027963249.1:0-1166 GCF_054177405.1 Leptonychotes weddellii
GGAAATCGGAGGGGTAGACGAACCATGAGAGACGATGGACTCTGAAAAACAAACTGAGGGTTCTAGAGGGGAGGGGGGGTGGGAAGTTGGGTTAGCCTGGTGATGGGTATTGAGGAGGGCACATTCTGCATGGAGCACTGGGTGTTATGCGCAAACAATGAATCATGGAACACTACATCTAAATGTAATGATGTAATGTATGGGGATTAACATAACAATAAAAAAATTTTAAAAAAAAGAACTATGAGAGGCAAAACTTTATTTATTTATTTATTTAAGATTTTATTTATTTATTTGACAGAGGGAGACTGCAAGAGAGGGAACACAAGCAGGGGGAGTGGGAGAGGGAGAAGCAGGCTTCCCGCGGAGCAAGGAGCTCGACTCAGGACTCGATCCCAGGATCCTGGGATCATGACCTAAGCCAAAGGCAGATGCTTAATGACTGAGCCACCCAGGTGCCCCAGAACTTTAGATATTATTTATGTGGCATATATCAGTCCTTCAGCAACCTTCAAATTTTTCATTTCTTTTGTCTAGTAATACCACTATTGGAAATACCATATCCAAGGGGAAATAATCTGAAATGCCCACCAATGAGAGGCATAGGCAGGAAAACAATCAGAAGGGAGAAGAGTATAGCTGGGGCATTTACAGCTGTGAATCCACTTTTTAGATCTCCCACGTGTTGGCTGGTTTCCTGTGCCCCTTGACCCAAGGCCTTAACTCCAGAGAAGCAGCACATTCCATTCAGCTGCTCCAGTGTTCTTTCCCTTCACATGCATTATTACTAGTTCCCTTGCTTATTTCCTTAAATCCTGCCCATATTGTTATAAATTATTCCTCTATAAAAATCATCCAGTGAGAATACAGAGCAACAGGAATCCTCATTTATTGCTGGTGGAATGCAACACTGTACAGCTGCTTTGAAAGATAGCTTGGCAGTTCTATGCAAAACTAAACTTAATCTTTTTTTTTTTTCTTTTTTTTTTTTATTCTTATGTTAATCCCCATACATTACATCATTAGTTCTAGATGAAGTGTTCCATGATTCATTGTTCGTGCACAACACCCAGTGCTCCATGCAGAACGTGCCCTGCTCAACACCCACCACCAGGCCAACCCATCCTCCCACCCCCCTCCCCTCTAGAACCCTCAGTTTGTTTTTC
>NW_027963250.1:0-210 GCF_054177405.1 Leptonychotes weddellii
GGAGAAGCAGACACCCTGCTGAGCATGGAACCCGACGCGGGGCTCGATCCCAGGACCCCGGGATCACGACCTGAGCTGAAGGCAGACGCTCGACCGACTGAGCCACCCAGGTGTCCCCAGCCCATCACTTCTTAATCTACACAACCGTTGGGGGCAAGAACTGCTGGACCTCAATTTTGATGGGGAGACAAGGAGTTATGGCAGAGCCGA
>NW_027963251.1:0-210 GCF_054177405.1 Leptonychotes weddellii
ATTAAAATTTTAAAAAATTTTAAAAGAACCTGGCTGGCCTCCCCTCCCCCGGCCCAACTGCTCTGCCCTGGTTGCCGGGCACCGTTGACCTCATCGGTGGAACTCTCCACAGGTTTCTGAGTGGTCAGTTGCGGCCACAGGACTCTGGCACTTGGAGACAGAGCTGTGGAGCCCGACGCAGCCATGGAGGGCCCCCCCTCGGCCGCCGGA
>NW_027963252.1:0-210 GCF_054177405.1 Leptonychotes weddellii
ATTCTTATGTTAATCCCCATACATTACATCATTAGTTCTAGATGAAGTGTTCCATGATTCATTGTTTGTGCATAACACCCAGTGCTCCATGCAGAATGTGCCCTCCTCAATACCCACCACCAGGCCAACCCATCCTCCCACCCCCCTCCCCTCTAGAACCCCCAGCCTGTTTTTCAGAGTCCATCGTCTCTCATGGTTCGTCCACCCCTC
>NW_027963253.1:0-210 GCF_054177405.1 Leptonychotes weddellii
CACATACACACACACACACACACACACACACTTTGAATAATTTGTCTTTGAAAGGGGAATCACCACAGTTGTCCTCTGTTTACAATGATCCATGGGCTCTTAAATAAGTAGGTCTGCGTACCACATACTTCACTGCTTCATATTTAAAGACTAGCAACCACAGAAAGATGTTAGATGGCCAAGGAAGGGAAACAGTTTGCATTGTTAACA
>NW_027963254.1:0-210 GCF_054177405.1 Leptonychotes weddellii
GAGGATGGGGTGGCCTGGTGGTGGGTATTGAGGAGGGCACGTTCTGCATGGAGCACTGGGTGTTATGCACAAACAATGAATCATGGAACACTTCATCTAAAACTAATGATGTAATGTATGGTGATTAACATAAGAATAAAAAATTAATTAATTAATTAATTAAAAAAATTAACCTATAAAAAAAAAGGTATTTGCAACTTATTACAAAGA
>NW_027963255.1:0-210 GCF_054177405.1 Leptonychotes weddellii
TAACAGGCACCTCACATGTTTTAACTCATTCAATATTCACAACAGGGGCGCCTGGGTTGTTCAGTCGGTTAAGTGTCTGATTCAGCTCAGGTCACGATCTCAGGGTCCTGGGATCAAGCCCAACGTCAGGCTCCCTGCCCAGTGGGGAGTCTGCTTGCCCCTCTCCCTCTGCTCTCCCCCCACCCGCTGCCTCTCAAATAAATTTTTAAA
>NW_027963256.1:0-210 GCF_054177405.1 Leptonychotes weddellii
GTGTTTAGGAGTCCGTATCTCTCTATATTCTCACTGACATTAGATATAGCCAATCTTTTTAATTTTGGCCTTTAGAGCAGGTCTACTGTTTCACTGTGGATTTAATTTGCATTTCTCTGGTGACTAATGATATTAAGCTTTTTTTTTAAGTTTGAATTTTAATTCCAGTTAGTTAACTTACAGTGTTATATTAGTTTCTGGTGTACAATA
>NW_027963257.1:0-210 GCF_054177405.1 Leptonychotes weddellii
CACAGTCTCTCATGGTTCGTCTCTCCCTCCGATTTCCCCCTTCATTTTTCCCTTCCTACTATCTTCTTCTTTTTTTTTTTTTTAACTTATAATGTATTATTTGTTTCAGAGGTTCAGATCTGTGATTCATCAGTCTTACACAATTCACAGTGCTCACCATAGCACATACCCTCCCCAGTGTCTATCACCCAGCCACCCCCACCCCCCCCC
>NW_027963258.1:0-210 GCF_054177405.1 Leptonychotes weddellii
ATGGATGGATATTAACTAAATTTCTTTCAATTCCAGTTGATAAAAAGTTTATTTTTTTATTATTATTATTAGTTTCAGGGATATAATTTAGTGATTCATCAGTTGCATATAACACCTAGTGCTCACTACATCAAGTACCCTCCTTAGCTCATCACCCAATTACCCCATCCCACCAACCCCCTCCCCTCCACCAACCCTGTTTGTTTCCTA
>NW_027963259.1:0-12397 GCF_054177405.1 Leptonychotes weddellii
CAGCAACCCTCAGTTTGTTTCCTGAAATTAAGAATTCCTCATATCAGTGAGATCATATGTTACATGTCTTGCTCTGATTGACTTATTTTGCTCAGCATAATACCCTCCAGTTCCATCCACGTCGTTGCAAATGGCAAGATTTCATTCCTTTTGATGGCTGCATAATATTCCATTATATATATATGTACCACATCTTCTTTATCCATTCATCTGTTGATGGACATCTTGGTTCTTTCCATAGTTTGGCTATTATGGACATTGCTGCTGTAAACATTGGGGTGCACATACCCCTTCAGATCCCTACATTTGTATCTTTGGGGTAAACACCCAGTAGTGCAATTGCTGGGTCATAGGGCAGCTCTATTTTCAACTTTTAAACAGTTATTCTTTAATATCAAATCTAGTCAGTGTTCAAATCTTTAATATCCTCATAATTTCTTTTACTTTAAAATTATTTACAGGGGCACCTGGGTGGCTCAGTTGTTAAGTGTCTGCCTTCGGCTCAGGTTGTGATCCCAGGGTCCTGGGATCGAGCCCCGATTGTGGGGGTGGGGGAAGGGTGTCCCTGCTCAGCAGGAAGCCTGCTTCTCCCTCCCCCACTCTCCCTGCCTGTGTTCCATCTCTCACTGTGCCTGTCTTTCAAATAAATAAATAAAATCTTAAAAAAATAAAAAAAATAAAAATAAATTATTTACAGTTTAAAAAAATTAGGATCTATTTAAAGTCCATATATTGCAATTGGTTGACATATTTCTTAAGTTTCTTTTAATCCGTTTGTTCTCCGGAGCTCCATGTTTTTCTTTTTCTCCTTGCGTTTTATTTGTTGAAGAAACAGACTTGTGTGACAGTAGAGTTCCCCACTGTCTGGATTTTGGCAGACTACACCCTGGGAATGTCATTTGACATGCTCCTCAGTCTTCTGCTTTCCTGTGAAGTAGGAGTTGGATCTAGTTAACATCCTTAGATTGGGGATACTTTTCACTCAGTCTCCCTTTAAGACCTCTTTGTCTTTAATTTTAGGGTTCTACATTTTTATTAGAGTTTAATTTTTTTTTGTAAGCTCTATGCCCAAGGTGGTACTTGAACTCATGACCCCCCAGATCAAGAGATCAAGAGCTGCATGCTCCACCAACTGAGCCAGCCAGGTGCCCCTAGGGTTTAATTTTTAATTTATTTTTCATTATATGTGTTGCTTCCTATATCTCTGGATTTGGGTTTTTCTCCCTTCCTGAAGAGACAACAATGCCCATATTGCCTGTTTTCTTTCACTGTTCTCGATTACTTTTATCCCCTTGTCTTCTTTTCTCCTCTCCTTCCAGCCCCTTCAGTAAATGACATAATAGACAAGTTATCTGATGTGAGCTAACTGGAGTTAAGCCGCATTTAAAAAAAATATATTGTCAAAATACAGTTAGAGAGTTAAGTAAAATAAAATTATGAGAATATGGCAGATACATCTATGGGTCCTTCTTTTCACCAAAATATGAAGACTAAATTGATCAGGAGTGTTGACTTCAAGAATATCTCAATGAAGTGAAAAAAACATTTTTTAAAGGACTTTATTAATCTTTATTAATTCTTGTCAATTTTGTAATTTTCTTCCTAGATCTCCTCATATTTTGGATTCTGGCTGCATTATGATGAATGACACTTTGACATCAGATGTCATTGGTCGACGAGTTGCCGTTAATGGAGAACATGCAACAGTGCGTTTTTCTGGTATTGTCCCTCCTGTGGCAGGTAATTTATAATTCTCTGTGTGTCTGGATTTATTTATTTTGGAGTTCTTTCTTTGTAGGCTTCTCTGTAGTGCTTTGTAACAATGATTTTAAAGAAACTAACAACGAATTTGTAGATGCTTCCTATATGCAATTGTTTTGTTTGGGTAACAATATCCTGTGGTATCTATGGTTTTATTTAATTTTAGACTTATTTAATTATTTAGTGTTACTATTTTCTATTAATTCAACCTTAAAATATCTTCTGAGTAAACGTTAAACAACAACTAATAATCTTGAATTCTCATGTCCTAACCTCAAAAACTAAGAAATTTTGGAAATTTCTTTTGTCATTAATCCACATGTATATGTATTTAAAGTAGTTTAAATTGATATACAATTTTGTGATCTCTTTTCTCATGTATTGTTTGGTAATATTTATGTTTCTATAGCATCATTTTGTTTACATTGTTTTTTTATTGAGGTATAATTGACATTTAACATTATATTAGTTTTAGGTGTACAAAATAATGATTTGATATTTGTATGTATTGCCTGATGATCACCAAGATAGGTGTAGTTAACATCTATCACCATACATCGTTACAGAGTTTTTTTTCTTTTAAATAATGTCATTCTTTTATTTTTGAATTAATTTTTTATTTTATTTTTTATTTCAGTATTGTTAACATAGTTATATTGGTTTTAAGTGTACAATATAGTGATTCAACAATTCTATACATTACTCAGTGCTTGTCAAGATAAGTGTAACCTTAAATCTCCTTCACCTGTTTCACCCATCCCCCACCACCTCCCCTCTCGTGACCATCAGATTCTTCTCCGTAGTTAAGAGTCTGTTTCTTGGTTTCTCTCTCTCTTTTTTTCCCCCTTTACTTGGTTGTTTTGTTTCTTAACTTCCACATATGGGTGAAATCATATGGTATTTGTCTTTCTCTGACTGACTTATTTTGCTTAGCGTTATATTTTCTGGCCCCACCCATGTTGTTGCAAATGGCAAGATTTCATTCTTTTTTATGACTGAGTAGTATTCCACTGTATATGTACACTACCTCTTCTTTATTCATTTATCAATCGATGAACACTTGGGCTGCTTCCATAATTTGCTATTGTAAATAATGCTGCAGTAAACATAGGGATGCATATATCTTTTCAAATTATTGGTTTCATATTCTTTGGATAAATACGCAGTAGTGGAATTACTGGATCATATGGTAATTTTATTTTTAATATTTTGAGGACCCCCCATACTGTTTTCCACAGCGGTGGCACCAGTTTGCATTCCCACCAACAGTGCACGAGGGTTCCTTTTTCTCCACATCCTTGCCAATACTCGTTTCTTGTGTTCTTGATTTTAGCCATTCTGACTGGTGTGAGGTGGTATCTCATTGTGGTTTTGTTTTGCATTTCCCTGATGCCAAGTGATGTTGAACATCTTTTCATGTCTGTGTTGGCTATTGGGATGTCTTCTTTGGAGAAATGTCTATTCATGACTCCTGCCCATTTTTTAATTGGATTATTTGGGTTTTTTTGTATGTTGAGTTGTAGAAGTTCTTTATTTGGGATACTAACCCTTTATCAGATATGTCATTTGTAAATATCTTCTCCCATTCCATAGGTTGCCTTTTAGTTTCCTTTGCTCTGCAGAAGCTTTTTTTTTTTTTTTTTTAAGATTTTACTTTTAAGTAATCTCTACACCCAACATGGGGCTTGAACTTACAGCCCCGAGATCAAGAGTTGCATGTTTGTGGGATGCCTGGGTGGCTCAGTCAGTTAAGCGTCTGCCTTCAGCTCAGGTCAGGATCCCAGGGTCCTGGGATCAAGTCCTGCATGGGGCTTCTTGCTCAGCAGGCAGCCTGTTTCTCCTGCCTGCCGCTCCCCCTGCTTGTGCTCTCTCTGACAAATAAATAAAATCTTTAAAAAAAAAAAGTTGCATGCTCGTATGGAGGTTCCTCAAAAAGTTAAAAATAGAACTACCTCACAACCTAGCAATTGCACTACTATGTATTTATCCAGAGGATACAAACATAGTGATTCAAAGGGGCACATGCACCCCAATGTTTATAGCTGCAGTGTCCACAATAGCCAAACTATGGAAAGAGCCCAGATTCCATCAACACAGGAATGGATAAAGAAGATGTGGTGTGTGTGTGTGCGTGTGCATGTGTGTATACACACACATAATGGAATATTACTCAGTCATCAAAAGGAATGAAATCTTGCCATTGGCAGTTATGTGGCTGGAACTAGAGTGTATTATGCTAAGCTAAATAAGTCAGAGAAGGATGAATACCATATGATTTCACTCGTGGAATTTAAGAAATAAAACAGATGAACGTAGGGGAAGGGAAGGAAAAATAAAATAACAGAGAGGGAGGCAAAGCATAAAAGACTCTTAACTATAGGGAACAAACTGAGGGTTGCTGGAGGGGAGGTGGGTGGGGGGATGGGGTAACTGGGTGATGGGCATTAAGGAGAACACTTGATGTAATGGGTGTTATACGCAACTGATGAATCACTGAATTCTACACCTGAAACAAATAATACACTATATGTTAACGAACTTGAATTAAAAAAATAGAGTTGCATGTTCCACTGACTGAGCCAGCCAGGTGCCCCTGTGATGTAGTTTGAACATAAGTTTCACTTGACCCTGTGGGCAATTCTGAAGATAGGTGGCCCTTCAGAGATTTTCCTAGTTGAGATGAGGGCTGGGCATTTATACCTATGATGATCTATTACTGGGTTTTTGTATGTGAAAGGGGGTGTGCCAGGCACTTTCTTCAGTTGAGACAGTTCTTGAAAGTAGGCTCATAGGTGAGGGCTAATTGCCAGAAGCTAGTATTCCCAGCAGCTGGTGGGAATAAGTCTCGCTTTCTAAAGGCAGATTGGAGTATTGAGTCACAAATCCAATAATACAGATGGAAGCTATTTCATGGTAATTTAGTGACTATGAAGTGGTACATATTATTTTCATTTATTAAATTGCCTGTGAGTGGGGCACTTGGGTGGCTCAGTCATTAAGCGTCTGCCTTCGGCTCAGGTCATGATCCCAGAATCCTGGGATCGAGCCCCGCATCGGGCTCCCTGCTCCGCGGGAAGCCTGCTTCTCCCTCTCCCACTGCCCCTGCTTGTGTTCCCTCTCTCACCGTGTCTCTCTCTGTCAAATAAATAAAATCTTTAAAAAAAAAATTGTCTGTGGGCGCCTGGGTGGCTCAGTTGGTTAAGCGACTGCCTTCGGCTCGGGTCATGATCCTGGAGTCCCGGGATCGAGTCCCGCATCGGGCTCCCTGCTCGGCGGGGAGTCTGCTTCTCCCTCTGACCCTCCTCCCTCTCATGCTCTCTGTCTCTCATTCTCTCTCTCTCAAATAAATAAATAAAATCTTAAAAAAAAAAACAAAACAAAACAAAAAAATTGCCTGTGAGTTTGATACTTCCTTCATGTATGTATGATCAGGCAAATTTTTCCCCCTAAAATTATAATTCTGCAAAGAAGGAGCTACTGTGTATTTATTAATTATCTCATCGTATGGGGGCATTCTCTATTACTTTACCTCAACTGGTGCTACTTTTCAATTTCTTTTAGAAGTCAACAGGTAGAATTGGTAAAAAGATGCAGCGACATTGAACACGGATTTAGTAATTATTCCTGGAGCTGCTTCACTGTGTGTTGTAGAATTGTTGTGATAACTAAATAAATGAAGGTGTTTAAAGCACTTAGACCAGTTACTGGTGCATAGTGTCAGCTATTTTGCAAATACACATTTTATTTTTATTTTTTTTTTAAGATTTTATTTATTTATTTGAGAGAGAATGAGAGAGCACGAGAGGGAAGAGGGTCAGAGGGAGAAGCAGACCCCCCTTGCCGCTGAGCAGGGAGCCCGATGTGGGACTCAATCCTGAGACTCCAGGATCATGACCCGAGCCGAAGGCAGTTGCTTAACCAACTGAGCCACCCAAGCGCCCTAGATACACATTTTAAAAATTTACTTAAAAAAGAAATAGAGCAGTTCTGATGTTTTGCAAATGGCTTGGGTTGGAAATTTAATTTCCTGAGATAGCATCATATGCAGGTTTTGTAATTTTTATTTTTTTAAAGATTTATTTATTTTAGAGAGAGAGTGCGAGTGAGCATGCATATGTGCAGTGGGGAGGGGCAGAGGGAGAAGGAGAGAAAGTAAAGTCTCAAGCAGACTGCCCTGAGCACAGAGCCCGACATGGGGCTTGATTGATCCCACAACCCTGAGACGATGACCTGAGCTGAAACCAAGAGTCGGATGCTTAACTGACTGTGCCACCCAGGTGTTCCCATATGCAGATTTTAAAAAGTGTTTAAGTAAAGAGGATATGCCATGATGGGCAGAATAATGCCCCTCCCCTTGCAACAAAGATGTCCCCAGGACCTGGGAGCATTATGTTTGGTTACATGGCAAAGGAGAATTAGGGTTGCAGGTGGAATTAAGGTTGCTAATCACCTGACTTTAGGATAGGAATATTATCCAGGTGGGCTGAGTGTAATCCCAAGGATCCTTAGAAGTAGAAGCAGAAGAGGGCAGTGCTGGAGTGCAGTGACGTGAGAAGGTTTCAACTGGCCACTGTGGGCTTTGAAGATGGAAGAGGGTGGTGAAGCCAAAGAGTGTGAGCGGCCTCTAGAAGCTGGAGAAGGCAAGGCAATGAATTTTCCTCTGTAGACTCCAGAAGGGAACACAGCTTTGCAACACCTTGATTTTATTTTATTTTTTAAAGATTTTATTTATTAGAGAGAGAGAGAGAGAAAGAGCATGCATGAGAGTGGGGTGAGGGGCACAGGGAGAAGCCGACTCCCCGCTGAACAGGGAGCCTGATGCGGAGCTCAATTCCGGGACTCCAGGGTTATGACCTGAGCCGAAGGTAGACACTTAACCGACTGAGCCACCCAGTTCCCCTGCAACGCCTTGATTTTAGTCCAGTGAGACTGTCCTCAGGCTTCTGACCTCCAAAACTGTAAGATAATACATTTGTGGGCGTACTTGGGTGGCTCAGTTGGTTAAGTGTCTGCCTTCTGCTCAGGTCATGATCCCAGGGTCCTGGGATCGAGCCCCGATTGTGGGGGTGGGGGAAGGGTGTCCCTGCTCAGCAGGAAGCCTGCTTCTCCCTCTCCCTCTGTCCCTCCCCTCTCCACTCATGTTCTCTCTCGCTTGCTCTGCTAGCTCTCTCTCACATCTTTAAAAAATAAATCTGTGTAGTTGTATAGCAGCAATAGAAAACATATATCCTAGGTAATTGTGTGAGGTATTCTAAAAGTGTCCCTAGTGATGATAGACACTAACGTTATAACTGTGTTTGAAGAGTCTGATTAAAATTATTTCATGAATGTGGGAGTGAGGAAGCATTTTTTCTAAATTCGTGTCATGAGTTAAAATTAACTGATTTAATTAATGAAATACTATCAGTAAACCTTTTATTAATATACATCTGTATGCTTAAAAATTATATTCATTACTGGATATTCTCATATCCATATACTTGGAGTTGCTGTAGATCAATCGATATATACATTGTATTTTTAGTTCCTCTCTGGTGATTGTCTTCATGGTTCTTTGTCCTTATTGTTTGTAATATGTTTTATGGTAACTGAAATCTGGTATTGTTTACCTATATAGAGTGACTAAATTAAATGGCCCTATAGTATTTTAGGTTCCATTTATCCTGTAGTAACAATGTTAATTGATTTATTTTTTTTAAAAGATTTTATTTATTTGACAGAGACACAGCGAGAGAGGGAACACAAGCAGGGGGAGTGGGAGAGGGAGAAGCAGGCTTCCTGCCGAGCAGGGAGCCCGATGCGGGGCTCGATCTCAGGACCCTGGGATCATGACCTGAGCTGAAGGCAGACGCTTAACAACTGAGCCACCCAGGCACCCCAACAATGTTAATTTAAAATAGTTGAAACATATTTCTTCTAAGTTCTTATGGAGGTATTTTGTATTCTACACTCAGTTTATTGATCCTAAATAGCAATTGAAATGCATTGGCACCTATTAAAACAGATGGGCAATCCCAGTTTATCAAGGAACAGTTGACTTAGCAAAATCAGAAGTCTCCTTTTGATTGTTTTAGTATTTTTTTCCATTCCTCACATCTTCTTACCAATTTCCAGTCTCCCAGATTCCAGCTTCTAACCTGGAACTCTCCAAGAGTCTGACTTTACCATGCACGTCTCTGAGGCTCATCACAAGAATACTATTAATTTTTTTCTTGTGTTTTAGAAGATTATTATAATTTTCCATGATGAAAGAAGATTTTTTTTTTAGGTCTTGGATTATGTTTTTAATATACTTATATAACAAGATTTTCTTATAGTTTCATTTAGTAATAGTGCTAATTAATCTTCTGGGCCATTCTTGAAGCCTTGCTGCTGTGTTTCCTTATTTTTTTTTTAAGTGTCTTAAAATACATGAGCATGATAAAATATAGTGCCTAAGGGCTTATAAGATGAAAAGCAGAATTGTCCATCTGTGGGTGTTTTTTTACTGATTGGTTGTAGGTGTTTTCTTGGTTAAGCCTATTTAAAATAATTGAGGTCACATGTACCTTTTCAGTTATGAGATGTTTTCTTCTAAGATTATCTTTGATAATTTTTTTTTTAAAGATTTTATTTATTTATTTGAGAGAGAGAGAATGAGAGAGAGCAAGTACATGAGAGGCGGGAGGGTCAGAGGGAGAAGCAGACTCCCCGCCGAGCAGGGAGCCCGATGCGGGACTCGATCCCAGGACTGCGGGACTCGATCCCGGGACTCCGGGATCATGACCTGGGCCGAAGGCAGTCGCTTAACCAACTGAGCCACCCAGGCGCCCATATCTTTGATAATTTTTACCCTTCCATTTTACCTGCTTTCTCTGGCGCTCCTATTGGTCGGATATAGAATTTCCTAGATTGATCTTCCACATTCATTTTTTTCTTCCTTGTAATTTGTTGAAAAAATTGTGTTTCTCTTTTAAAATTTCCCATGTTCTGGATTATTCTGATTACATCCACATGATGTCATTAACATATTTCTGTCTCTACATTTCCTACAAATTGGTAATTAAATACAGGGTTTATCAGATTCAGGTTTGAAAGCTCTTTTTTCTTACAAATACTCTAGGTAATATGTTCTTCAGTCAGGAGGTACATAATGTCTGGTTGTATCTCTTTTTGTGATGGAAGCAGCTCTTGATGAACATTGTTTTTGTGGGTTTTTTTTAAAGATTTTATTTATTTATTTGACAGAGAGAGACAGCGAGCGAGGGAACACAAGCAGGGGGAGTGGGAGAGGGAGAAGCAGGCTTCCCGTGGAGTAGGGAGCCCGACGCGGGACTCGATCCCAGGACCCTGGGATCATGACCTGAGCCGAAGGCAGACGCTTAACGACTGAGCCACCCAGGCACCCTGATGAACATTGTTTATATCAATTATTTGGGGTTGTCAAATGGTGAAATTCTAATCATTTTCTTTTATCATTCTTCTGATGGACAACTTACATCATGGAAAATTTCCCTGTGTTAATTACTTGCTTTCCAAATAATTGGGTGATTGAAAGACAGGATAAATGTTTTTTTCCCCTTTTTTTCTTCATAAAAATGAATTGATTGACTTAGAAAACCAATGAATTTTTTAAAGTCATGGGTTTAAACATATTTGATCTGTTTTAGTCCATTGCTGTTATCCTTATTGATACTCAGACTGTCCCATATTTGGCCAGAAGGAACCCCTTCAGATTGCCTCCTGAGTACTTTTGTGTGACCCAATGGTTTTTGAGTTTCCTTACTGAGATAAGGAAGCTATCATATGTGAAGGGCTCACCGTCCACATTCTTTGCCCCACATCACAATCAGCTATTTCTCTTGAGTTCTTTCTGTTTTTGTTTTTTTAAGTGGCAGATAGCATTTGGAGGCCCCAGTCTGACATCTGGGGGTACTCCTTGCTTTGGGTCAGTTGTTTCTAGGCCATTTTTAGTCGACAGCTACATTTGTTATATATATAATTCCTAGAAGTGGAATAGTTTTAAGGAGGATCTGTGTATTTTTTTAGTACTTACTATAAAAGTTTCAAACATACAGCCGAGAATAGTGTAAGGAACACCTGTATATACTTGTTATGTCAGTTTAACATTGCTAACACTTTGCCTTATTTGCTTCATTTTTAAAAATTTTTTTGACTGGGCGCCTGGGTGGCTCAGTCATTAAGCGTCTGCCTTCGGCTCAGGTCATGATCCCAGGGTCCTGGAATCAAGCCCCCACATCGGGCTCCCTGCTCAGCAGGAAGCCTGCTTCTCCCTCTCCCACTCCCCCTGCTTGTGTTCCTGCTCTCGCTATCTCTCTGTCAAAAAATAAATAAAATCTTAAAAAAAAAATTTTTTTTTGACTAAGCATTTTTTTATTTATAAAGATTTAATTTATACATTTAATAGAGAGCACGAGAGAGCACAAGCAGGGGGAGTGGCAGAGGGAGAGGGAGAAGCAGACTCCCCGCTGAGCAGGGAGCCCAATGTGGGTCTTGATCCCAAGACCCTGGGATCATGACCTAAGTTGAAGGCAGACACTTAACCAACTGAATCACCCAGACACCCTGCCTAAGCATTTTAAATAAAGTGATATGCATAGTGGCATTTCGTCTCTGAATACTTCACCATGCATCTCCAAAAAGTAAATACACTTTCTTACAAAACACATTTTAAACTCAAATTTTGATTCATATTGTGTTATTGGTGAATAGAGTTCTTTTATGGTAAATAGAGTTTATGTAAGCCACTAAATAAACAAGATTATTGAAAAACTTTGTCCTAATTAACCTCTTGGTTTATAGTCTTTAAAGATTAGTCCTAAGGTAGAGTGTGTCCGTTCTTTAAAATGGGTGATCATAGGGGCACCTGGGTGGCTCAGTCAGTGCGTGCACTGCAGGGGGAATGGCAGGCAGAGGGAGAGGGTGAAGCAGGCTTCCCACTGAACAGGGATCCTGATGTGAGGCTCGATCCCAAGACCCGGGTTCATGACTTGAGCCAAAGGCAGACGCTTAAGCAACTGAGCTACCCAGGTGCCCCTTTTGGATTAATTTTAGATGTGAGTTTCTTATTCCCTCATATAAAGAAAATCTGTATCTAATCTTTACTGTTTTCTACTCTTTTTTTTCCTAAGAGGGAAGTTGTTTATTTAACATTTTAAGGCTTTTCTAGCATTTATTTGCCTACTTTAGGTTTTTGACATTGAGTTGAGTTACACTGCCCTAGGTTTTTTTGTTTGTTTGTTTTTTAAGTAATCTCTGTGCCCAACATGGGGCCTGAACTCATGAATCTGAGATCAAGAGTCACATGCTCTTCTGACAGACCCAGCCAGATGTCCCTAAGGTATTTTTGTTTAAATAACATATTTTTAAATGGTTTTATTTATTCATTTGACAGAGCATGAGCACAGGCAGGGGGAGCGGCAGAGGGAAAGGGAGAAGCAGGCTCCCCGCTGAGCAGGGAGCCCTATGTGGGGGCCTGATCCCAGGACTCTGGGATCATGACCTGAGCTGAAGGCAGATGCTTAACCGACTGAGCCACCCAGGAGCCCCTAAATAACATTTACTGATTGTACTTTATTAGTGTTGTTTTGTTGCTATTGTTATTCCAAGTTTTTAATGGTTTTTTTTTCCACAGCTTTTATTGAACTAATACTACTTTGAGAATCAGAGTCACCACAAATTACTTGGTAGCAAATCTCTACATGAAGTATGTATAACAGTGCTCTTCTTTTTTTTAAGATTTTATTTATTTTATTTATTTATTTGACAGCTAGAGAGGGAACACAAGCAGGGGGAGTGGGAGAGGGAGAAGCAGGCTCCCCGCTGAGCAGGGAACCTGACATGGGGCTCAATCCCAGGACCCTGGGACCATGATCTGAGCTGAAGGCAGCCACTTAACCGACTGAGCCACCCAGGTGCCCCTACAGTGCTCTTCTTTGAGAAATTTTCAAGTGAATCATGCTTTTGTCCTCCTACCAGAGCAAATAGAAAGGCATATGTGTGTTTCAATGTGGTGATGACAGGATATGTTTTCATGTTCTGGGAGTTGATGGAAGAAATGGCTAAAGTTATGACTTGTTGTCTAGAACATTTAAACATTATGTTAAAACCAAAGTTGTCTTTGACAGACGCATACTGTTCAGATGAAAAAATTGTAAATAGCGTCATTGAAATAGGTAATGAATTTAATTATTTCTGGATGCTTTTTATAGCTTATTTATTACTGGGATGCAGCCCTGCTTCAGATTGGTAGCAGGTTTTATTATAGGAGTAATAGGCATTTGGTAATTTGTAACTTCAAGTGTTTTAGGCCCCTGGTCATCTCTTCTATATTTATAGATGCAAAATATTTGTTACTCAAGTGTGTACTTGTTTGAGGCTTTGGACAGATGTGGGGTTGCTTCCTGAGAGAGCATTCTTGCTCCCGAAAGTTAGTGGTATTTCTTTTTTCTTTCTTTTCTTTTTAAGATTTTATTTATTTGGGGCGCCTGGGTGGCACAGTCGCCAAGCGTCTGCCTTCGGCTCAGGTCATGATCCCAGAGTCCTGGGATCGAACCCCGCATCAGGCTCCCTGCTCCGCGGAAAGCCTGCTTCTCCCTCTCCCACTCCCCCTGCTCGTGTTCCCTCTCTCGCTGTG